>NW_022196024.1:0-78359 GCF_008641045.1 Pistacia vera | reverse complement strand
TTCAGAATAATACTGGGGCTATGGACGTTTCTAGAATGGCCACCATATGTGCTCATAGGGTTTTCACTATCAAGATTTGAAACACTTGATACCCTCGTCACGGTTCTACCATTCTAAGGACATATATCAATACATATTGCAATAATAATGATTTACGCGATATAGAATAAGATGCCTTTTATTGGTTAATGAACATTATTACAAAGAGTCAATTCCACAATAATTGATTGGCTCTAGGGCATCTACTCTAACACATTGTGCAACAAAATAAATTATTATCTCACCTGTAATCAAGATGTTGACGAAAACCTGTCAAAGTTGGATCTATCTCATATATTCTCTGCCCCCTACCAGGTGGAGGAATGGACCTTGGTCTAACTTCAGTTTTAGCTTCACTTTCTTCAGTACTTACTTTCTCTTGTAAAGGAAAAGATGAATCAAAATGTAACCTTTTATTGATAACCACCAATTTGTGATAGGTTAAAGAACATCACAAACCTCTTGTTCTTCTGATACAGTATCTGGAGTTTCCAGTTGATCAGTGAAGGATGAAGTGCGATCACCCTTGCTGCCGGGAATAAGGACTTTATCAGATGTAGCAACTGTCAAAGATGACGCATCATAATCTTTTGAAGGCTTTCCAGCAAGGATCTTCCATACAAACCAACATCAAATTAGCTTTACAGGTCTGACAAAAAAAGAGAATTCTCAACACAAATTACTTTGTATTCTGTATCACATAATTCCATTCACATGGTGAGATATTGAGAATATAAATTTGATCCACCGAAATATGCTTGCTAGTGACATCAATTTTCAATTAACATATCAAATGCTCCGTGGAAACAACCAATCAAAAGACTTCTAATTATCCTCCTAAGTAAGAAAATTCAAAACTAAAATAGAAGTTCAAGTTAACAGTAGATTGATATAATTTCAACATATCAAAACTCACAATGAGCTTACTCCACCATAACTACTCATTCCAATAATCTTTGATTCAATAACTTAAAATCATTGTTTATAGAACTAAAAAGAATACAGAAATATAAATTTCCAAATTAAAAAGAAAAATCGAACGAAAAATTTAATCGACTATAAAAACAGAGTGGGGGTAAAACGAAGAAATGAGCGAGAGAGAAAGTAGGTAAAAGTGAGTTCTTCTTCAAGAAGAAAGAGAGACTTGAACTCCGACGATCACCATTGAAGCAGCAGCTTGATTGAGCAGACTTGTAAACTGAAGGTACACAAGGAAAGCTTATACAAGATGTGTAAACCCTATTTGAATTTTCTAGAGAAAGAAAAAGAAATGTGAATTTTAAGGTGAGAGAGTTATTAGATATTATTTGGTGTGTTTGTTTCCTCCTTTTGTCCTTTCCTATCCTTATCATTTCCAAAACAATAATGCAACGGACACCGGGATTATACACCGAATTCTTTCACCGAACTACGTGTCTCGTGACTCAAACCAGTCACGTATAAATTTGCCAAATATTTTGTGAGTGAACAGCCATTCATCAACTATGGACGGTCATTCACTTATGATGGACTCCCGTTCACCAGTAAATGGAAAAAACACATTAACAAAAATAATGGACAGCCGTTCATATGTTATGGACGGCCGTCTCTAAAAAATGGATGGGCGTCCACATACAATAGACACCCGTCCATACTTGAAATAGTATACCGCAAGGAAGGGACGGTCGTTCATCAGTTATAGATGGTCGTCCGTTCCTTGCGGTACACTATTTCAAGTATGGACGGGCATCTATTATATGTGGACACCCATCCATTATTTAGGGACGGTCGTCCATAACCTATGAACTGTCGTCCTTTATTTTTGGATGGGCGTCCACATATAACGGACGCCCGTCCATACTGTAAATTAAAAAAAAATTAGGACGCCCATCCATTATTAAGTGGACGGGGTCCCTAACTTGTGGACAGGCGTCAACATATAATGGACGCCGGTCATACTTTCAATGAATACAAAAATTTTAAAACAAATTTTTCAGACGCCCGTCCATATGTTATGGACAGGAGTCCATATAAAAAGGACGATCGTCCATATAATATCGACGACGGCCATAATATAATAAAATGTCAACATTTGCGAGCAAAAAAAACAAAAAAAAAAAAAAAAAAAAAAAAGCAAAACTCATTTTGCCTTCTGCTTCATCGTTCCCGCTTTTCATTTTCATCTGTTCTTCGCATCTGCATTCTTCATCTGTGGCTGTCAGCGACCACATGGTTTCTTCCTCAACAACCAACTACTGTGACAAGAAAGAAAGCCATAAACTTTTCATAAAACAATCGTTTAGGGTGGAAAAAGAGATAAGAAGATCAAAATTTGTTCAGATTAGAAACATTTGTTGAGGTTGTTAAGTGGTTTTTATTTAACTTATGCATTTATTTAGTTTTGTACTCTATTTTGGATTGAATATATGTTACAATATAAAATAACTGATAAAAAATATTTGTTGGTGATTGTTGTGAATCAGATTCGTGAACGCGTACACTAGTATTGGTTTTGCATTAAATTACAGAATATGGAAGAGTCTAGTTTGCCTCATTGCAATGATATTGAGGTAAATTGTGCTCGAAACCTTAACTTTTTCGTTAACATGATTTTAAATTTATTGTATCGTATTGTTTCTTATGATGTGTTGCATTAGTACATTCTAATTTTGTCCATTATCAAACTATTAAATGATCAAGAAAATGAACGTGATGAATTAGAAGATATGGGATGTGCAAAGGAAGAAGTGGAGTCTCATATTTGAATGGTGTTTGATTCAGTTGATAGTCTGGTGAAGTATTACAAACGGTAGTATTACAAACGGTATGGTAACAAAATGGAATTTGAAGCAATGATACGTACGTCAAAGAAAGGCGATGATGGAGAGATGAGATATGTGACAGTGGCATGTTCTTGTTCTGGGAAGGTGAGATGTAAATCCAGAAATACCTTGAAAAAACAACATGTTGCCAAAACAGATTGTAAGAGTTAGATTAGGGCAGCTTTGAATGGTGAATGTAAATGAGAAATTAAATCAGTTGTACTTGAACTAACCATGATCTTACAAGTCCGACAAAAAGAAGATATTTCAAGGTTAACCGAACGATACAACCTTATGTGAAAATGAAGCTTGAAGTTAATGATGTGGCTGGGATTAGACTGTGTAAAAATTTTCAGTCATGTTCAACTAAGGTAGGAGGTGTAGAGAATTTGACGTTTCTACAAAAAGATTGTAGGAACTACATTGAAAAAGTGAGAAGGCTACGACTTGGAGTTGGAGATGTTTCGGCACTACTTGAGTATTTTATGAAAATGCAAAAGGAGAATATAAATTTCTGGGACATGATGGATGTAGATGAAGAGAGTCGATTATAGAATGTGCTATAGGTTGATGCTAGATGTAGGGTTGCATATAAAGAATTCGGTGATGTTGTCACCTTCGACACAACGTATCTGACGAACAAGTATGATATGCCATTTGCTACTTTTGTGGGGGTTGATCACATGGACATTTGATGTTGTTAGGTTGTGGGTTAATTTCCCATGAGGACACTGAGACATTTGTATGGCTATTTCGTTTTTGGCTTGAATGCATGGATGTTGCTCCTAATGGAATTATCACTGATAAAGATAAGACCATGCAAAATGAAATTGAGATTGTTTTCCCTGGTACAAGACATAAGTGGCGTTTGTGGCATATAATGAAGAAACTGCCTGAAAAGTTAAGAAGGTATAAGGAATATGAAACTATAAAGTTTAAGTTGCAAAATATTGTGTATGATTCCTTTACGAGTGAAGAATTCGAAGAATGATGGAACCAATTTGTTGATGTGCACAACCTTCACGAGAATAGATGGTTATGTGGATTGTATAAAGAAAGAGTACGATGGGTGCCTGCATTTCTTAAAGATACTTTCTGGTCAGGTATGTGTACTACTCAACGTAGTGAAAGTATGCATGCATTTTTTTATGGGTATGTAAATTCCAAAACTACTTTGAAACAATTTGTGGAACAATATGATAATGCATTGCGAGATAAAGTGGAAAAGAAAGGGAGGCTGATTTTAGATCTTTCAAATCTTGGATACCATGCATAACTAATTACCCTATTGAGAAACAATTTCAAAGTGCATACACAACTGCAAAGTTTAAAGAGTTTCAAGAAGAGATTGCGGGGAAGATTTATTGTGAATTATCTTTTCTGAATAAATGTGATTCATACAAGGAGTATCAAGTTTTGGAAGATGTTTGGTTTGGAGATAGTAGTCACTATGTTCCCTTTGCGGTATACTTTGAAGAAAGTTCATGTGATATTCGTTGTACTTGTCATTTGTTTGAGTTCAGGGGGATTTTATGCGGACATGCCATTATGGTGTTGATTCATAAAAGGGTTTCACACGTTCCAGAAAGTACATTTTTACGACGTTGGAGGAAAAATATAAACAGATGCCATAAGAAAATTAAGGTGAGTTATAATAGGTGGAGCACCAACATTGAAGGACAACGTTTTGATAAATTGTCTAATTTAATGCTGACAGTGGCTGATATGGCATCAAACAATGAGGAAGATTATAATATGTTGACGGAGTTTATGATTGACATGAGAAAAAAGTTGGAGCAAAAGGAAAGTGAGGAAGGGCTTGGTACAAAATTGAACATCTCTTCCACAACCGGTTTGAGTAGTAAAGATGGGGACAGTCCTCCGAAAGAGGGGAATAGTCTAATTATTAGTCCACAGGCAATTCATAGCAAAGGTCGTCCTCCATGTAGAAGAAAGCAATCGAAGGTTGAAGAAATTGTACGTAAGGTTAAAAGGAAAAAATTACAAAAACAAAGAATTGGTATGAGTTATACACCTATTCTTACATGATATTTCTTTTTTAAAACATTATTTACTTATTTGAAGTTTATAATAATATCGACTTGATTATTAATGTGTTATGCTACTTTTTAGGAAAAGCATCATCAGTAGAGCGAGAAAAGGAACAATTTCTTTCATCAACTTCCGTGGCCGATACGGAAACTCAAGTGTTGTCAAATGATGTTGTTACTACCCAGGTATGTGTTATGTATATTGTATAATTGTAATTGGCTTAAGTTTTCTATAGCGTGTGCTAAATTGTGGTTGTTAAACAATGACAGTTGTCCACTGGTCCGGTTCATAATCTCGCAGGACAAAGTAATTTCTATACGGGACAGGAGTTTGTAAATGATGAACATGTCTCATTGGGAGATGTTTGATATTGTTGACAGGTTGAAGCATATAGAATTGTATTTGGTAGAAATTATTCATGCTTGGTTAATTTATGTCGAATGCAGTTGAGTTGTATGCTGATTTAATTGTTTTGTTTTTAGTATTTTGGTCATTGGTTGTGTATGAGTAGGCTATCTGCTGTTGGGTTGTGAATTCATGATAATGACCTTAATGTAACTTATTATGAATGTTTTCAGTATATATTATCGTCACATTGCAGACTCCGGTTGTAAATGAAATTTTGGATATGCATTTCATTTGAGATTTGAATTTTGATGTCTTTGGGTATGTCTAGTATTACATATACATATGCATTCAAAAAAGTAGCTGAGATAAGTATAAACAAAAGGCAAATCTATTTATAAACAAAAGGCAAATATATTTTTCGTACATAAAGCTTAGTATTTGAAGTACACATAATCACAATTAACATTCATAGTGCATTCCCCAAGAATGTTGACAAGGAGGAGGCTATTGAGAAATTCTTCATCATGGTGCAGGGGGTGGAGGTTGACTGGAGGAGGAGGAGGTTGTTGAGAAGTTCTTCATCATGCTGAAAATCTTTGTCATGCATTCCCCAATGATGTCAACTGTTTCTTCTATTTTTGATACGAACGAGTTGAAATCACTTTGCAATTGATCATGTTATTCTTGCATTTTCCTCTCAATACGTGAAAAACGAAAAACGATCCTTTTGAAACTTTTCCATCCACTCAAATCTGCTTACTTTTTCGTCTAAGGTATGAGAAGACATATCTTCTACATTCTGAGACGATCCAGGTTCAATACTCGTTCTTCTTCTTTTGCGCACATAGACTTGTCCTTCATTTACCCCTTCTGGAACACTGACACCTTCTTGAACCGTTGCATCTCCCTCCATTTAATCCCTAATCACAAACCATTTCCTGCCATATTCTTTTTAATCAAACCCATTTTATACAATGTCACATCCCCCAACACATTATTTGCAGAAAACTTAATCTTATTTTCTGCATCATTAGAGGTGATCTCAATACCCAACTTCTCACATATTAGCGTAACAAGCATCCCCCAATATACTTCTCCTTTTTTCTGCTTAAACCTCTCCCAACTTCTTAATCAATAACTTCACTGAATTTACTTGCCTCCCTGCTATTGCTGCTTCCATGAACATTAAATCCTTAACCGTCACATTTCCATTTGTCTTTTTCCTTCCATTAAATGTGTAAGTCAGATATCTGTGAAATACTCTCATAGCAAGATTCTTTAACTTTGTAGATTTACACTTATGTGGATGGTAAATCCCTATCCCAGAAACATCCATCCAAGCTTGTTTGGAATCCCACGTTCTAGATACGTTATCCAAACCTTCAAAATCAAATCCTATCCAGGTTGCTAAATCTTATGGTCTCACTACAAAGTTCTGATTCTTTAATCTAAAAAACATTGTATACGCTGGAAACTCATTAGTTTCTGTCTCCACAACTTCCAAACTACCAAAAAACTCATAGATCAAATGCTTATATCCATCATATCTAATACTCACCAACCGGTCCCATTTTAAATTATGAATCCAACCATTGATTTCATCACCTAAACCTAAACTTGTTTTAATCCTAAATTCAAACTTCTTCCAAGGAAAATATCTCTTTTCAACACCTCTTCATATTGTTTTTTATGTCGCAAGTCTCAAAATTGGATTCCAAATGACGATGTGCCTTCATGAGGAATGGTTGTATTTTTTGCTCTCACCATGTTCTGCTTTCTTCTAAAACCTGTATACATAAAAAATTTATCAGCATAATCAGTCATAACTAAATTCATCATCATAATCATCAAGTGATAGCAAGTTATACATAGGCTATAGATGTAGGGCATAAGGAGGAAAAAATTAGACTACTGAACTATTCAAGCCATTTCCTCTTTTGAGTAACAGGTCTTCAAAACTTCTTGTAACAATCTGCTTATTTGAATTGCATGACAAGGCAGAATGTTCCAGAACGTCGGCAATGCAGGTGTGTCAATTTTAAGCCCGATTACAACCTTGATGCAGTGAGTATCTCTCCAGACTCAAAACATGAAAGTTTTAGATGTCTTTCTTAGAGTTCCACCACATTTTGAATCATCTCAATCGGAGCTCGGATGAGAGAGTTATGCCCAGATTACAAAGCGATGTCAAAACTGTCCGAATTCACCTAATTAGTTCTGTTTTGCATTTAACGCCTCCATTTGCATCCTAAATCAAAGTAGAATAATAATGAGTATATTTAGGCAGCAAATAAGTATAAAAGACTAGACATTAAGGGGGGTAAATATGACATTTTGCATTCTCATCAAATTCCCCCACAGTTAGCTTTTGCACGTCCTCAGGCAAACTAATTCAAACAAACACTACACTATACTCAAGTCATATCAAGAACACCATCATCTCAAGTCACATCAAGAACACCATCATGATGCATAAGCAACAATATTTAATCCATGCATATTCATACCCAACTTAGGCAGCAACAAAATAAAATAAAGTAGAGTTAATGACATTCATCTCTCTTCATCATTTTCCACAATTACTCTCAATAGTCAATGCAAATAAGGAAACTAATCACAACCAATTCATGTACAACTCACCTCTCAACTTTTTCCTCAACTATTTCTCTTTACTACTACAAACTGGGTAGCAAACTAGGGATATATTTTTTTTTTTTTTTCTGTTTTGAAAAAGAATGAGTGCATTTTATGCTCCATCTCATTTCATGGTTGTGTTTATGAGTGAGTGCGTTTTACGCTCCATCTCGACTCACCACATACCTTTCTTTTCTTTTTCCTATTTGCTTAAACCCAAATTTAGGACTAGCTTAAGAGAAACAATTTTTTTTTTTTTTCTTTTCTTTTAGGGTTTTATACACTCCTCAATCATGCTTCGTTCACCAGTTCACACAACTTCTCAAGACATATGTTTCAAAACTACAAAGATTCAAATCTGATTAACTCTATTTTATGAAATATTGCTAACATCCTAAGTCAAGGAATATGCTCAATAACAAAGTCAAGTTACTATTTCATGCATCACTAGACGTTCAAGACATGACTTAAAGCTTATACCTTCCTAAAACAAAAACTATATATATTATATTACAAATTAAAACACAACCTAAATCCCTTCCCCCACACTTAAAACTGACATTGTCCCCATGTAAGATGAATGCAAAGAAAAGGCAAAAATAACCAAATTTAAAATGCAAGAATGAAAACAAACTCCCTTGGGTTGCCTCCCAAGCACCTCCTTGTTTATTGTCGTTGGCTCGACTCAAGGCTTTTCTTCTTGCGATGCACTGAGTTTACTTGAGATGATCACCGGTAACGTTCCTCCGTCTCTAAGGAACACGTTCTTGAGGTAACTAGGGAGAGCTTCAAATCTGGAATGGGGGCCTGCAAAACAAAGGTAAGCCTCTCATTAGAAATTGGTAATGCATATAAGGAAGGTTACCTGACTGTTGCTGTAACTTTGGAGAATCATTCAACTCTGCAACAGTTTCCTACAATCAGTACTCAAGCCAAACTCCTCATTCTCTTTCTCAAGATGCTTACTAATGGCAACTCCCATTCCATCTTTCCATCAAGTTCAAAAACTTCTTGTGCTAAAGAATCAATCAGATCAATAGAATAAACAGGATTATCACATCATCAAGATATTTCATGGCATTATAATATTAAACTTAACGATTTGACCATCAAATTCCATGGTAAGTATGCCCACTATGACGTCTATCTTAGTCTTGGATATTTTTAGAAGGGTCTTCCTAACAATAGAAGTAGATTGATCACCATTTTCCATATCAAGCACATAGAAATCATAGGGAAAACTACGTCATTAACTTGTACCAAAACATCCTCAACTAGACCCTTAGGATAGGCATTAGATCTATCAGCTAATTGATCACAACACCTGTTTTATTCAAAGGTCCAAGTTTCAAAGAACATATATAGAATATGGCATGACATTTAAGAAGCTCCTAAACTATCAGGGCCTTCTCAGACATAGTGTTACCTATCGTACAAGGGATATAAACATACCTGGATCCTTGCACTCGCTGAAGTTTTCTCTGATCACTACATAAACATTCTCTCCTAATCTCACCTTTTCACACCCCTTAAGTTTCTATTTCCTCTTAATTGTACACAATTCTTTCAAGAATTTAGCGTAACGAGGTACTGTTTAATAGCATCTAAAAGTGGAATATTACCTCGCATCTACAAATTGTCTCATACAAATCTCTGTATTGCTCATCTTTTCTAGATTCTACTAAAGCTTGAGGCAAGTAGGTATTGGTTTATAATCGGACAGAGGTGGAAACTTACGCTTAGGAGCACCATTGTCGTTGGAACGTTCCTATCTATAATGACGTTTTTCTCTTTTTCTTCCTTCGATGATGCAGGGGTTCCCTTTACTGGAACTCAACCTCTTTACCACTCCTCAAGACGATTGCACTTATATTTTCTCTTGGATTCACCACCATTTGAGAGGGTAATTTCCCCGAACTTTGCGCCTCCAACTTACTTATTGCAGTTGCCATCTGGCCCATCTGATTCTCCAAACTTTAATATGGCCCTCGTCTCCTGTTGAAATTGCAAAGTATAGTGGCAAGAAACTTAACAATATCTTCTAAAGACATACTAGAATTAGAAGTTTGGTCCGTTTGTTGTCTAGGGGGGTATCGCTGCTTATACTGCTGGTAATTTGGGTGGTTTTAAAGGTGGGGTTGATTCACTTGTTGATTCCCACGCCAAATTGGGGTGATCCCTCTATCCCGGTTATATGTTCTCAAATAGGGATCATATTTTCGTTGTGGTTGTCCAGGAAAACCACCTGCTACATTCACTTGCTCAACAGCCTCCTCTTGAAGAGTTGGGCACATATCAGTTGGATGCCCTACTACCGACAAATTCCACAAGCTTTCAGTGTTTGCATGTTACCTACAGCCATTTGACGAACAAAGAAGTTAACTCGAGATTTGTTGTTCAGGGAGGAAATATTTACCTCATTATCACGCCTAGCAGGAAGGTCAAGCCTATGCCAAACTGTTGAGAATTGGCCGCCATATTTGCAATCGTTTCTCGCGCCTCGGGAGTTTTATTCTACCAAAGCTCCTCCACTTGCAGCATCAATCATGCTCCTATCAGTGTATGTAAGGCCCTCATAGAAGTACTGGATAATTAGCTGCTCACTAATTTGATGATAGCAGCTTGCACATAATTTCTTAAAACATTCCCAGTATCATGTAGGGACTCTCCATTGCGCTGCCTTAAACCACAAATTACTTTCCGAATGTGGTCGCCCTTGAAGCTGGGAAATATTTCTCCAGAAAAATCTCTTCATCTCGTTCCATGTGGTTATGTCCTGAGGTAAATAATAGAACCAATCCTTAGCTGCATCCTTCAAAGAAAACGGAAAGGCTCTTAATTTAATTTGCTCCTCTTCACCCCCATATTTTCATACTCTGCAAACCACATGAAGTTCCTTTAAATGCTTGTGAGGATCTTCACCTACAAGGCCATGAAAGGTGGGCAAGAGATGTATTAATCCAGATTTCAATTCAAAGTAGTAGCAGCATCTAAAACAGGAAACGTATGCATAAAGGTGTTTGATTCAATCAGGGGCAGCAAGCTTTTTCAAAGTTCGATTTCCACCATGATGTCCTCCTCTTCTAAATCAGAATTGCTAGCAAACTGGGAATCAAAAACAAATTGCTTTCCTCATAATTTCTCCGAGCTTCCTTCCTTAACCTGCGCAAAGTGCTTTCTAATTCTAGGTCGAATGTTATTCACCACGATGAGAGGACCGATCATACAACAAAAAATTCATAAAAGAAATAGGAAAAATAAATGTCAAATAATGAAAACTAACTGGAAATAAAACAGATTAAAATTAAATTTTTTTTTTTTTTTTAATGACCAAAACACAAAAAAGGCCAAAAACCCTATCAAACATTGTTTTTTGGCCTCGAGAGGATAGGCTAGTGATCCTACATGGTCTAGGGTTTAGGATTCTTGTGCAGAATTTCATTTTCTTCGAAACGGGTACTCGTACCGCTCCTAATTCCACCAAAAATCCTGATTGCGATCGATAATCATTTTTGTCTGTTTGGAAGCTAGCATCACTGTATCCTCTTACATGAGCTTATCTTCCCCTCCATAAACCAAGACACTATCCTTATCCTCTTCAGGTACTTAAGAATGTTCTTGATAGCCTCCATTGATGCTCACCTGGATCCGATTGATATCTACTGCAAGTGCTTAAAGCACATGAGGCATTAATCCGAGTACATAGCATGGCATGCATGATGGATCCAATTGCTAATGCATAGGAATCCTCTTCATCCTATCCTCTCATCTTGTGTTCTAGGACACATTTCCATAGAGAGTAGACACCATGTGACATCGGAAGAAATCCCTTCTTGGATTCTTCCATACTGAATCTTTTCAGTACTTTGTCATATATGCACTCTGACTTAGGCCAAGCAACCTATGTGATCTATTACGATAGATCTTTATTCCAAGGATGTAGGCTGCTTCCCCTAAGTCCTTCATGGAGAAGCACTTGGATAATAAGTCTTTACCGACTGCAAGTTTGGTATATCATTCCCGATCATAATTATATCATCAACATACAACACTAGGATACCACTGTGCTCCCACTCACTTCTTGTAAACACAGGGCTCATCTTCGTTCTTGATAAAACCGAATTCTTTTACGGTTTCATCGAAACGAATGTCCCAGCTCCTAAAGCTTGCTTCAGTCCATAAATGGATTTTTGCAACTTGCATACCCTATCAGCTTGCTCATCAGAACGAAACCATCAGTCATGTCATATACACATCCTCTTCAAGTTTCCATTCAGAAAGCTGTTTTGACATCCATTTGCCAAATCTCATAGTCATGATATGTACATCGCAAGCATAATCTGGATGGATTTAATCATGGCAACCGTTGAATGGTTTCTTCATAGTTGTTGCTTGTTTCCTACAACATGCAATATGTAGCAAGTATACTAATCGCTCAAGTAATATATATATGAGTATCGTTCCCACGAGGATTGTTAGCTAAGCACTAAGTTTTCTACTATTCTCAAGTTGGAGCAACCGAAATCTTTTGGATAAATGGGAGCAATTTCACCTATTACTAAAACAAAATTTCTAAACTGCGATTAACTAAGAATGCGCGATGTAAACACACGATAAAATCAATTCAAGTAAACGGGTAGGGTTTTGACTTCATTCGATTTTTTATGGGTTAAACCTAAAAATTCAACTACTTCACATTCATATGCATTGATTGTAAACCGAACTCACTAAGGTGTTAAACATACCTTCTCAGGCTATGTTTTCCTATTCTTCCTTTTTAACTTTCCGCACCCAACAATTTGAAATTAACAATTCCAAACTCATTAAGCATAAGAATCCTACAATGATTTCATTAATTCTTGAATCTATTCTCTAGCATCCAATACTATAATGTGATTACCCAAGAAGCCTACCATGATTCATTTCTCAATCTCATCATTTTCATCACATAAAGCATTAAAACTCGAGCAAACACACAATCAAACATAGTCATATGAACATAACATGATCAATAAATTAACCCATTAGAAATCCGAATTAAAATCAAAACCCTACACACAAATGGGTTAGTTCATAGCTAATTAACACTACAATTAAGAAAAACATAATAGTCAAGTTCACAATAATGAAAAGTAAGAGAGAGGACAAGAAATCTCCCCAATTGATGAATCGTTTGGTTCAAAATCGAATCTTCCTCCTCTAATCGCTAAATCTCTCTAAGCTTAATCAAAGTAAATGTAAAAGTTGCTAACCCTACTTCCTGCCACGACCCTCGGCAAAAAGGTTAAGTGTTTCTTTTATACCTCCCCAAATTTCTAGGAAAAACACGCACAAAGTAAAACTGTGCGTTTTCAAAACTGGAAATTACGATTGTCGCCGCGGCGAAGAGAAATCTCGCCGCGGTGAAGAAAGAAGCAACTTGTTCGTGTCTGGCACACTTCGCCATGGCGAAGCCAAGTCTTCGCCCTGGCGAAGCTACTTGAAAAGTTCTGAATTTACAAAACTGCCACTCTGTTTGCTTCTTCGCTTTCTCTTTCTTCTTCGATTTCTTCTTCGATTCTCGTGCTCTCCCTTTGGAACAAGCCTCATCGTGCTTTATTCTCTTCAGAACTCTCCTAACTTTTGAGATCCACTAACTTTTGAGTCAAAAACTTCCAATTTTGTCCTTATTTGCTCAAAATGTCCATTTTAACCTGAAACACAAATGTAAGAATTAAACAACATTCAGCAAAATGCACCAAAAAGTACCTAAATCCGAAAAAAGTCTAATGAAAACTGTATAATCCATGGATTATCAAATACCCCAAAACAAAGATATGCTCATCCCCGAGCATACGGTACAAACCAACGGAAACAAAAACACAGACAATGAACGAAAACACAAAACACCCACACACAAACTGGAAATGAACAAAACCAACAAGACTCAAATTCAACAAACAAATTGCCTAAATTGCACAAGTCTCAAAAGTTGTTGAAAAATTATTGTAAGAAAATGTTCAACCCTCCAAGAAGTTATAAGCATTATCGACTGTCTTCTTCAATCTTTCCACCAAGTAGTGATCCCCACTTCAATCGACATCCCAACTTCCCGATTATTTTATGCAAAAATGTAAAGTTTATCAAATGGTGGCAGACTCCATAGCTAAATATCGAACTACTCTCCACTAATGAGGACTAACAAAGATGAGAATCAAAAGGTCTTTAAAGCTTGTAATGTTAGGCTCGGGTATTAGGTTCCAAGAAAAGGATAGGAAAAACAAAGTAGGAGAACTGGTTTTCCTCATGCAAACACTCAAGTCAAATCACTCTACTTCTTTTCAACCAACAATCAACGTGTCCACTTATTTTTTAGTAAACGGTCCCGTATACCAGCGAAAACAAAAAAAATATAAAAGGATCGTTTACATGAGCCAAGATCAAGGGTATAATTTTACAATTCAATTAAAACAGAATCTACAGAAATTAATAATATGTGTTTAGAAACCATACGCCGTTTGGAGGCTCCACCACGATTGTCTTGAATGCTTTGCTACCGATCCAAGTGTAGGATCGAACCCATATAGTCCACACGAGACAATCTCAAAAGAACCAAGAGGTATTTGCTAGATCCTCTTTGGCTTCAAATTAAGAAAAGAAATCAAATTGAATTGATTTAGGCAAAGAAAGGTTTCAGGCGTGGGGTGTCAATGGGGGCTGTGTGTTTTGTTTTCAAAGAAAAACAATTCGCTTATTAATTAACACGCACATTTCTTTTTATAGTAAATAATCAAGTTGCCCTAATCCCATACGGAATAGGCTTGGGCTCCAACCCAAACGCCCCATGTTGCCAAACACTCCCAATTTATTTATTTTATTTTCCATCATTATCTCAATTAATCAATTATATATATTAAATATAATTAACATTTAACAATAATGATAATATATTTGAATATGTGCGACACACATTTAAACGAAATTTCACTTATTTAATTTTTCTAACAAATTAAATAAACTACGACCTCAACAAATTTAATTGCACTGTGAAATTACTAAAATACCCTTTTGCCTTAAAAGACGAAAACGCCCTTCTTTCTTCTTGGATCTTAAATTATCTTCTATGTGTGTAACCCATAGGCTCCTCATCATACCGGCAGTGTATAGTTCGCGATTAACACCAATTAATCATCTCACTAATACACAGACCAAGATTGGCCCCTAGCAAGGCATCATGGCCACCCGATGATTCGGATTCAACAAGTACTACCTGTCAACGATATGGTTACCGTGCAATTCGATCCTTTCATCATACGTTATCTCGACGAGACGAAGGCATAGAAATAGTGTCAACCTTCGGTTACTCTCATATTATTTATTCAGTTTCTGGACCAATAACCCGTATTATAAACTGGATAGAGCAACAACTCAATCCCACTGTGGCCACAGTTTTAGTGTCTTGTCATATTGAATGGCACCGTGAGATAACTTTCTCCCATACCCGAGAGTGATGAATCCTCTGTCAATCCACCATAGTCTTGATACACTCTCCACCATATTGACAGCTCTGAAAAGACTACGTTAGGCTAGTGTCAACCTACACCATCGTGCACAGCGCTCCGGTGATCTCAAGTCTAAGGATCACATGCACCACCATTCGTTAGAGGATTTGTTCCATAGACATTGGGTTACCATCCATATGGATCCTCTGGTGGGTCAGTCCAGTGAACTTGCTGCGGTGTAATCGCCTACAGCAGCACCCATGTGTTGCACCAGGTTGTCACCAAACAACCTTGACAGTGAGATCATTCACTGTCTTTCGACAAGTCGTTCCACACTATGATAGCCTTACCTATTATTTTGCCCTTACTTCAGAAAATACTGGGGTGGGCTATATACGGACTTTCTAGAATGGCCACCATATGTGCTCATAGGGTTCTCACTATCAAGATTTGAAACACTTGATACCCTCGTCACGGTTCTACCATTCTAAGGACATATATCAAAACATATTGCAATAATAATGATTTACGCGATATAGAATAAAATGCCTTTTATTGATTAATGAACATTATTACAAAGAGTCAATTCTACAATAATTGATTGGCTCTAGGGCATCTACTCTAACATTATTTACCACCCTCAAACTCGTATCCTTCTTATTTTTAATACCACAAATGCGCGGGTTTAAGGTGTACGTGGCGTTGTTAAACCTGAGGTCGCCAAGTACTGCTAGGCAGTTTTTAAGGCGGTTACTGGTTTCCAGCCGATATACCCTTAAACCCGGCAAACGACAAATTTTTATTTTTATTTTTTATTTTTTATTTTTGAACAATCAATTGAATTGAGGTGAACTACCTCTTTTATTTTTATTGCCCTTCTCACAACCCCCAAACTATTCTTTTGGCTTATTCGTACAACTCTTTTTCCATTCTTTGTGTTTGTACTAAGGCCGAATTCTCCTAAGGGTACGACAAAGTGTTTAGGGTAACAGGATCAGACAATTTTTGGTTTGCCAAAAAAAAATAAAGCAATAATGATTCATACGGCTCAAACGGGTGACTTGGGACAATTTCATTCCTGGGTCGGCTAGAAAGGCTCAAACGTTCCAACAAGAATGCCTAAATCATCTCCTCAACCATGTCTAATCCTAGAATTTCGCCTCAAGCACTTCTCTACTAGGTTCTAAAGTCCACCAACATTATCAAACTTCGCCTAATCATATAAAATGAATCTAAGCATGCCGAAATAAATGAAAATTGTGGTTGAACCACTCAACAGACCTCAATCAAAATCCAGTCAATAAGATAAACTTGAAGCGATGCTTAACATTTCTCAACAATAAAATTGCAACAACCCTCTTCTCATCATTGATTTATACAATTCATCAATGGAAAAAACAAACAAACTAAAGAAAAATAACTAAAAAAATTTTTTTTTTTTTTTTTCAGTTTAAGGTGTACGTGGCATTGTTATACCAAAAGTCGCCAAGTACTGCTAGGCAATTCTTAAGGCAGGTACGGGTTTCTAGCCAATATACCCTTAAACTAGGTTTTAATTCTATTTCCTACCCCCAAACTAAACATGACATTGTCCCCAATGTTCCATTATGCATAAATCAGGAATAGAGAATAATAAAAACAACAAAGGTACGAGAATACTCCCTGGTTAATCCGTGAAGTGTCGCTCCACAATGAACACCCGGTCTCGGACTTTTCATCACCCAATCTGTCAAAACAATTGAAACTGTGGTGTCCCTTATGTTAGCACAAATTCACAACTAACTTGAAAATATTACAACCTAATCTCATCCTTTCAACAACTACAAATTAAAAGCAACAACTAAACAACTAAACAAAATCCAAAACCAAAATAAAACTGAGTTTAATGTTTAGAATGAACAACAAAATCAAATGAAAACAAATAAACAAAAACAAAAACAAAAACAAGTGCTCCGGCTCAATCTTCTTCTTCCTCTTCTTCCTCATCCTCCTCATCTTCCTCTTGTTCCTCAGAGTCCATCCACTCATCTGAGTTCTAGTCGGCCCATTGGTATGCTGAAGTGTCAACGTTGAGCTCCTTAAAGCTATTCCTCAGCAGCTCATGCATCATCTGAGTCTGCTCCACCACCCAATCCTGACGTCTTTTCATATATTTCATTAAACCCATCATTTGCTACATCATTTCTTTCTGTGTAGCTGTGGAGCTAGAGGATGTGGTAGGGCCTGTTTGTTGCCTTTTTGCTCCTGCTCTTGGTTGCGCAGCTTTCGGACAATCAAGGTGCTTCCTGTAATACTCTGAGTCTAGAACTGGGGCAGCATGAATACGGTGCTCGTCATCCTGAACCTCGACTCCCTCTCTAAGGCATAAGGCTGTGATGAGATGTGGGAACCCATAACTTGTTCGCCCTGATTTGGAAGCTAGCTTGATGCTATTCCAGATTATGTCTCCCACATCCATTCTCTTCCCTGTGGCAATAGAGTAAAGCAATACTGCCTTCTCATGAGTAACTGTGCTGTAGTGCGATTCTGGCATCAATTTCACACTGACAAAATATTGCCACAGTCGAGCCATCGGTGTCAACTGAGTTCCCTTAAGAGTCTTCTTCTGTTTCTTCGATACTGCCCAAACTGCATCCGATTTTGCAATAATCGAAAGGATGGTACTGTCCTCAAATTATGATCTCTTAAACTGTATGTACTCATCCTGAAAAATTTCCGTCAGGTTATAGAACTCATTGATCACCTTTTCCGTAAATGGCACGTCAACCCCTCTCACTAAAACTGTACCGTCCTGACAATCCGGGAGATTGGCATAGAACTCCCTTACTAGTGGCTCTACAGCCGGTTGTGCAGGAGCACTCATAAACATCTCCCAACGTCTCCCTCTACTCCAGTCCAAGGACTGACTCGCCGTTAGCCCGCGTTCAGGAATAATACCCTTATCTTTTTGGATTGCCTCCTTATACCGTTTACGGGCTTGGTCATTAACAAAACGGTTGTCAACATTCTTTCCTTTGGCCTTACTCTTACCCTTGTATGGATGCTTAATTTTGGCAGGCATTGTTCACAATTTCCGTTCACTCAACAATTATTTCCCAAAAATTCAAACCTAGTTGTTCTACACAACCAATTCAATCCTGCAAAAACAAACAACACTTCCAAAAATTTGCACTTTACCCCCAAACTACAAATTTTACAAATCCACACAAACACTTCAATTTTTCAAAAACCCACACTCCTAACAATCACCCAATGCACGAACTACTCTTCCTCAACAAAATCAATGCTCAAAATCACCCAATTTCCACAACTCAATCGCAACAACAATTTTCATATCTACAATTAAAAACTTGAAATTGTGCGATAAAAAGCTTTGGGTATTCGAGATCTTACTAATATGAACGAGTATTTGCCACCAATTGAACGAGAAACATCCCAGATTGAAAAGCCCCAAATTTTTGATCCAAAAATTTTCGTGAAATTTTCGCAAAAATCGTTGTTGAAATGGGTTGTTTTGGTGTCTAGAAATGTTAGGGAGTAAGAATTTTGGTTGGAAAGGCACTAGGAAAGCAAAAGATTGAATTTTGAAAAATTTTCTCTCAAGTGAAAATCTTCATGAAGACCCGAAGATTTCCTTGGTGTTGCTCTCTCATTTGGTCTTTGATAGTTGTTGCTTGCCAAAACCTCAAGTAACTCATAGGCCTCTTCCGGTGTCTTATTCTGCAGGGCCCCGCTTGAAGCTGCATCCACCATGGTTTGAACATTACTCATCAATCCATTGTAGAATGTTTGGATTGAAGCCAAACTGGCAAACCATGGTGTGGGCATTTCCTCATTAACTCCTTGTATCTCTCCCAAGCCTCATACAATGACTCAGAATCATCTTGTAGAAATGATGTGATATCATTTCTCAATTTTGCTGATTTAGCTAGAGGAAAGAACTTGGTAAGGAATTTATGTGCTAGATCATTCCAAGTTGTTATAGTTCCCGGTGGTAATGCCATTAACCACCCTTTGGCTTTATCTCCTAATGAGAATGGGAATAATCGCAGCCTAATAGCGTCATCCGACACTCCATTCGACTTGAAGGTGTCACAAATTTCCAAGAAATTTGCGATGTGCTGATTCGGATCTTCCTTCAAATCACCATTAAATCTAACCGACTGCTAGATCATCTAGATGATTGCCGGCTTGATCTCGAAGTTGTTTGCTTGCACCTTAGGTCTAGTAATACTCGACCCACTACCATTCACTGTGGGAACTGAAAATTCCCTCAGTGTCCTGTTTTCTGATTCAGCCATTTCAACAACTATTTCTTATGCTTCTACAACTAAATCCTCTCTTTCTCTTCTCTCTCTATTACGTCGTCTAATGGTTCTCTCAATCTCAAGATCAACAAGGACCATTGGTTGACATCTCGTTCTTCGCATAAAATGCAAAAACAGAAATGAAGGAAAGTGAGATCACAAACCAACTGAAAATTAAAAACGAAAATATAACAAATAATGATAAAAAACAAAAATAAAAACTCCAATCTAGCTAACTATAGAAAGACTCAATGTTAACTTAAAACAGTCCCCGGCAACGGCGCCAAAAACTTGTTGCGTGTTTCCTACAACATGCAATATGTAGCAAGTATACTAATCGCTCAAGTAATATAATGATGAGTGAGTATCGTTCCCACGAGGATTGTTAGCTAAGCACTAAGTTTTCTACTATTCTCAAGTTGGAGCAACCGAAATCTTTTGGATAAATGGGAGCAATTTCACCTATTACTAAAACAAAATTTCTAAACTGCGAATTAACTAAGAATGCGCGATGTAAAACACGGATAAAAATCAATTCAAGTAAAACGGGTAGGGTTTTGACTTCATTCGGATTTTATAGGTTAAACCTAAAAATTACACTACATTCACATTCATATGCATTGATTGTAAACCAAACTCACTAAGGTGTTAAACATACCTTCTCAGGCTATGTTTTCCTATTCTTCCTTTTTAACCTTCCGCACCCAACAATTTGAAAGTTAACAATTCCAAACTCATTAAGCATAAGAATCCTACAATGATTTCATTAATTCTTGAATCTATCTCTAGCATCCAATACTATAATGGTGATTACCCAAGAAGCCTAACATGATTCATTTCTCAATCTCATCATGTTCATCACATAAAGCATTAAAACTCAGAGCAAACACACAATCAAAACATAGTCATATGAACATAACATGATCAATAAATTAACCCATTAGAAATCCAAATTAAAATCAAAACCCTAACCCAAAATGGTTAGTTCATAGCTAAATTAACACTACAATTAAGAAAAACGATAATAGTCAAGTTCAACATAATGAAAAGTAAGAGAGAGGACAAGAAATCTCCCCAATTGATGAATCGTTTGGTTCAAAATCGAATCTTCCTCCTCTAATCGCTAAATCTCTCTAAGCTTAATCAAAGAAAATGTAAAAGTTGCTAACCCTACTTCCTGCACGACCCTCGGCAAAAAGGTTAAGTGTTTCTTTTATACCTCGCCCCAAATTTCTAAGAAAAACACATACAAAGTAAAACTGTGCGTTTTACAAAACTGGAAATTACGACTGTCGTCACGGCGAAGAAGAAATCTCGTCGCGGCAAAGAAAGAAGCAAACTTGTTCGTGTCTGGCGCACTTCGCCGCGGCGAAGGACAAGTCTTTGCCATGGCAAAGCTACTTGAAAAGTTCTGAATTTATAGAACTGCCACTCTGCTTGCTTCTTCGCTTTCTTCGCTTTCTTCTTCGATTCTCGGTGCTCTCCCTTTGGAACAAGCCTCATCGTGCTTTATCCTGCTATAGAACTCTCCTAACTTCTGAGATCCGCTAACTTTTGAGTCAAAAACTTCCAATTTTGTCCTTATATGCTCAAAATGTCCATTTTAACCTGAAACACAAAATGTAAAGAATTAAACAACAATTTAGGTCAAAATGCACCAAAAAGTACCTGAAATCCGAATAAAAATTCTAATGAAAACTGTATAATCCACGGATTATCAATAGTCAATACCATGAATTTGTTTGAAACCTTTGGCAACAAGTCGTGCCTTATAAGTATGCACCTAGCCATCCATGTCAGTCTTCTTCTCGAAGACCCATTTGCACCTTATGGGTTTTACCCCTTCAAGTGGTTCCACCAAAGACCATACTTGGTTCTGGTACATGTAGTATATCTCAGATTTCATGGCTTCGAGCCATTTAAGGGAATCTGGATACGATATAGCATCTTCGTAGGTTCTGGGTTCATCGTCTTGGTAGACTAGTACGTCACTATGTTGATCATGAGATAACCGTATCTCTCGGGCTCATGGCGTACTCTCCCAGGTCTACGTAGCTCATGTGCTAACTAAGGTGGTTCACTTTGATCCACAAGTTGTGGAGTAACCTCCTCGTGATGTTCAACCACTTCCTGTGGCATATCATCTCGTCCTTTGTCTAGTATATTTGTGGTCCTAAAACTTCATCAAGTTCTACTTTTCTCTCACTATTACTTCTTAGAAAAAATTCCTTTTCTAGGAAGACACCAGAACGAGCAACACAAATTTTGTGCTTTTCTCGGTAGTAGAAATAGTATCCTTTGGATACCCCACACATATACATTTACAGGATTTTGGGTCTAGCTTGTTCGAAGTCAATTTCTTAACATAAGCTTCGCAACCCAAAATCCTTGGATAAGACAAGTTGGGCTTTCGCCCACTCCATAGTTCATATGAAGTCTTATCTACAAACTTTGACGGCACACAGTTCAAAACGTGAATCGCAGTTTCTAGGGCATAACCCTAGAATGATGTAGGTAAATCACTAAAACTCGTCATGGACCTAACCATGTCAAGTAAGGTCCTATTTCTCCTTTCAGACACTCCATTGTGTTGGGGTGTATATGGAAGGGTGAGTTGTAATACTATCCCACATTCCTTCAGGTATTCAGAAAACCCTGAGCTTAAGTATTCGCCTTCTCGATCCGACCAAAGAGCTTTGAATGGAAAATGTGTGAATAACCTTGTCATCTGTTGTAGACACATTAGACTCTTGAGATATAATATAATGTTCGCTGAATGTTTTCATCACCCAAGAAACCGGGTGAGTATCCAAAGGGCAGCTCACCCTCACAACTGCATCCTCGTGTCTTGGTTGAAATCAATCTCTGACAGAGAAATCTGCCTTTACTTAATGTTTACCATCTCCTTCAACACTTCTAAGGTAGAGTACAGTTGTTTGAGGAGTTTGATTGTGGGATTGTTTTTTGTTATCTTCTTATTTGTTTGATTGGAAACAAAATGTGGAAGAAGAGATATAGAAGTGGAGCAGGTTTCCATAAAAGCAAATAACAAAAGCTGCCCTTGAAGTGACAAAAGCTATACAAATATATATAGTTGAATCTTGTGGCATTTGACACGAACCAGTGAATATAGGTGAAACAGTTGTCCTCACTTCAAAATGCCATCTAGGAACTAGCTATCTATCAACCTCTTCCCAATTGACTAGTATATAAAAGAGAGAGAGGGGAGTCTTGTAAATCCTTAAAGACCGAGGTCCAGAGAGATGCTAGAAATGGGCTCTTGTCCCCTTTGTAACTGAATGTCTTTTGGAAGAACTACAAAACTCCAAGGTGCTTTTTTGGGGGATTTACTTCCTAACCATCTGTAAACGTGTTACCTCTTTATCTTCTTTTTGATGTCTTATTTGTGTGCGTCAGCATGCCTCATGCTTCTCCATGTTTCAGCAGTATCCCTCAAACATGCAAACACAAACCTCCCATAGCCTAGTTCTAATTTACCACCATGTTTCATTCACCTAGAATTCATAACAAGACATTTGTCATTAATATGCTCAAAATCAAACGTCTTTAACATGGTGTATTAGAGTAGGTGCCCTAGAGCCAATCAATTATTGTAGAATTGACTCTTGGTAATAATGTTCATTACTCAATAAAAGGCATTTTAATCTATATCGCGTAAATCATCATTGTATGTATTGATATATGTCCTTAGAATGGGAGAACCATGACTAGGGTATCAAGTGTTTCAAATCTTGATAGTGAGAACCCTCTGAGCACATATGGCGGCCATTCAAGAAACGTCCGTAGCCTTAGTATTATTCTGAAGTAAGGGCACAGATAATATGGTAAGGCTATCATAGTGTTGAACAACCCTGTCGAAAGGCAGTGACTGATCTCACTTGTCAAGGTTGTTTGATGACAACCTGGTGCAACACATGGGTACTTGCTATAGGCAAGTTCACTAGACTGACCCACCAAAGGATTCCATGTGGATGGTAACCCTAGAGTCTATGGAACAAATCCTCTAACGAATAGTGGTGCATGTGATCCTTAGACTTGAGATCACCGAAGCGCCTTGTGCACCGATTGGTGTAGTTTGACACTGGCCCAATGCAGTTCTATTCAGAGCTGTCAATACGGTAGTGATTGGCTGCATCAAGGAGTGCATCAAGACTATGGTGGATCGACAGAGGATTCATCACTCTTGGGTACGAGGGAAGTTATCTCACGGCGCAATTCAGTAAATGGCAATGACACTAAAACTGTGGCCACGGTGGGATTGAGTTGTTGCTCTATCTAGTTTATAATTCAGGTCATTGGTCCAATAACTGAATACACAATATCGAGAGTAATCGAAGGTTGACACTATTTCTATGCCTCAATCTCGTCGAATAACGGATGATGAAAGGATCGTATTATACGGTAACCATATCGTTGACAGGTAGTTGCTTCGCTGAATTCGAATCTATGGAGTGACCATGATGCCTTGCTAGGGGCCAATCTTACTCCCTGTGTAGTGAGACGATCAATTGGTGTTAATCGTTATACTACACACTACCGATATGATAAGGAGCCTACGGGTCACACACATAGAAGATAATTTAAGAACCAGTTTATAAGAAGGGCATTTTTGTCTTTTTAGGCAAAAGAGTATTTGGTAATCTCACAGTGCAATTAAATTTGCTGAGGTCGTAACCTTTATTTAATTTGATATTAAAATTAAATAGGTGAGATTATGTTTAAATATGTGTTCGCATATATTTAAATAAATTATCATTATTGTTAAATGTTAATATATATATATATATATATATATATAAATTAAATAAATATTAATTAATTTTAATTGAGATAATGATGAAATAAAAATAAAATATCGAATTGGGAGTATTTGGAAATATGGGGTGTTTAGGTTGGTGCCCAAGCCTATTCCATGATAGAATAGGGCAAAGTGTGCACTATATAAGTGCAACACTTTGTGAATTAAATGATTAATTCATTCAATCATTTCCAAGAAAAATTTCAGCCCCTTTTCTCTAATCCACGCCACTTCACACTTGATTGAATCAAAGTTTCATTTTGATTTTGTTCATGGTTCTTAAGACTAAAGAGGATCTAGCAAATCTCTCTTTAGTTCGTTGGCCTTATTTTCGTGTGGACTACCGCTGGTTCGATCCTACCCTTGTATCAGTAGCGAATCCCATTTAGAGTTAAAGTTAGAGAAGCCTCCAAACGTGGGTATTGTTTCTTAACTTTAAATTGATTTTCTGCAGATTTTAATATATGTTGTATAAACTGTAAATTTGTGCCCTCATCTTGGTTCTAAGGAACGATCCATGTTATTTTTGTTTTTGTTTCCACTGCCATAACTTGATCGTTTCCTTACAGTGGCATCAGAGCCTTGGGTACCAAATTTTACAGTTTATTGTATGATTTATAACATGTATTTAATTGATAACATGTTATTTTGTTAAATCTACAAAATTTGCTTTTGAATGAGTGATTCAGTTGATCAATTGGTTTAATAATGTGTTGATGGATGTTATATTGGTTGGTTGATATCTTGGTCGAATGCTTGTGCATTCGATTTGATTTGGATACGTGTTACATGAAAAACTGTAAAAACGCAAACTATACATTTTTGGGATTTCTAGACTTCACCGCGGCAAAATAAAACTTCACCACGGCGACAAAGTTGCTATCCCAATTCTGTGTTTTTCGTGAAGGGACCAAACTGCAGTTTTTAATAACCTATAAAGCCAATAATCATTCTGCACATATAAGAGGGTAATTAATAATTAACCCACTCAATTCAAAAATTGATTGTTTTTTAAATGTATGTCATGTACTTGTTTGTATATTGCATAGTGCCCGGTACATGAGCCTTATGACCAATGGTGAATGTTCTAAATTATTTTTGGGTATGTATGGTTGTAAATTCTAAAATAGGACCTGCGTGTCCTGCCTTTTTCCCTTTCTATATGTACATTCTCTTCTCATCTCATTCCCCTTGAATGTAAATCGAGGTTTCTAAATTTATTGATGTAAAATTTGTTTGAGATTAATTTTATTGTAAATTTAGTATGATGTTTTTGTAATGTACTTGAGACAGAGCAAAGGACGAGGCAATCGTACTTGAAGACTCAAGATATTTATTGCAGGACCCCTAGGTGACCTACCGATTCCTCTAGGCTCGAGGAAATTGGTTTTAGTTAGGCCATGTACCGGCATGTTTTAATATTTTGTTTAGAATGCATGCTAAGGTTAAATGTTCAATAACATGCCAAACAATGTCATTCTAACAAAGATAATAATCTGGTGAGACATTAAATAATAGACCCTCAATTAAAGTGTATTAAGTCATGAATGTCTTCCATCACCATGGTTTTAATCAAACCACTGTTCGTCGGAACCTTGTTCGCCAAAGCGAAGGGTACAATTCTACCAGTGGGAGGTTAAGATTCATTGGAGTTTTCCTTAATGGTGATGGGTTGACTTAAAATGACGGTTTTGCTTGTTCGCCAAAGCGAAGGCTAATAAACACGTTATAGGCATAGTAGAGAAGTACACATATTGTGTGTACGTGGTGGCATGTAGTGTCCACTTTACTGATATTGAGAATCACACTTGAGGACGATGGTTGGGGCTATTGGATTGTGTGATTGGTTTGTTGGCTGCTTCACATTTGAGGTTGATAGTACGAGCTATCAACTGGTGTAGATTAAGTTTGTTGGCCTACCTAATCAACTCATTTTGGCTTGTTCGCCAAAGCGAAGGTTTGAAAAGGGCAGGATGGGATCTCGGTCCACTAGGAAAGTCAACAGGCTTTCCTGAGTTAATATGAGGGCTATTGACTTGAGGAAAATAGTGGGAGCATCGTTTAATAAAACGACCATATTAAATAATAATGAACTTTATAATGACTTTATCTTTTCTGCAATTGTAGATTCACCAAAATGAGTATTATGAACCTGCGACCGATAATCGAGAAAGAAAACAGGTTGGATGGATCCAATTTCTCAAACTGGTATCGTAATCTTCGGATTATACTCAAGTCGAAAAAGAAATTGTATATCCTTGAAAAGCCATATATGGCTGAGCCTGACCCTAATGCCACTCAGGAAGTAAATGATACTTATCAAAAGTTCCTTGATGATGCTGATGGTGGTCAATGCTTGATGTTAGCATCGATGACACAAGTGCTGCAAAAGCAGCATGAGAATATTGACGCTGTTGCCATCATTCTACACCTCAAGGAGCTTTTTGAAGGAAATGCTCGACATGAGAGGTACAAGGTGTCAAAAGCACAATTTGGGAGTCATCTGACTGAGGGAGCCCAAGTTGGTCCTCATGTGCTCAAGATGATCGAGCACATAGAGAGGTTGAGACTTTGGGATTTGAGTTGGATGCAGAATTACAAATGGATTTGAATCTGCAATCCTTGCCTGACTCTTATGCACCGTTCATAATAAATTTCAATATGAACACAATGGTGAATACCCTGTCGAAACTTTTGAATATGCTGAGGACTGCAAAGCAGAACTTGAAGAAATCCAAGCATGTTTTACTGGTTGCTGTCAGTAAAGGAAAGGGTAACGACAAGGGTAAGGCCAAGGCCAAACCCAAGGCCAAGCCCAAAGGATAGGTTGCTCTTGGGCCTGAGAGTGGCATAGGGAAGGGCAAAGTAGTCTGCTTCTATTGTGGCAAGCCTGGCCACTGGAGGAAACACTGCAAGGCTTTCCTCGCAAGCAAGAAGAAGTCAGATGCTACGACTCCATGTATATTTATGATTGAGATTAACTTCTCTTCCTCAACATCTTGGGTCATTGACACTGGATGTGGTACTCACATTTGTACTGATGTGCAAGGACTAAGGCAGAGTAGAGTGCTTGCCAAGGGAGATGTGGACCTATGAATTAGAAATGGAGCACATGTAGTTGCATTGGCTGTAGGGACTTACTGTTTATCTTTGCCTACGGGCTTGTTGTTGGAACTACATAACTGTTATCACGTACCTTCTATTTCTAGAAATATTATTTCAGTATTCGTTTTGGATAATATAGGGTATCATTTTGAAATATCTAATGGATTGTTATCCTTTAGTTTGAATGGTATTCTATTTGGAATTGCAAGGTTATATAATGGGTTATATGTTCTTGATTTAAACAATAAAGATATTTTCAATGTTGAAACCAAGAAAGCTAAACATAGCGATCAAAACCAAACATACCTCTGGCACTGTAGATTGGGTCATGTTAATAAGACCCGCATTGCAAAACTTCAAAGGGATAGAGTTTTGGACCCTTTTGACTTTCAGTCATTTGAGGTATACGAGTCATGCCTGTTAGGCAAGATGACCAAGTCTCCTTTCACAGGACAAGGTGAAAGGGCTACTGAACTATTAGGCATCATCCATAGTGATGTATGTGGTCCACTAACAGTTGAAGCCAGAAGTGGATATTCATACTTCATCACATTTACTGATGATTTCAGTAGATATGTCTACCTTATGAGACATAAATCTGAAGCCTTTGATAAGTTTAAAGAATTCAGGAATGAAGTACAAAATATGTTGGGCAAAAGTATTAGGACCCAAACTGGTGCTGCCGAACAGTTGAAGGAGAAATTGGTTGCTGCTTTTTCTAAATGATATGATTGTAAATTAACTTGTGTTTATTAAGGGCCACACTCCGCATGCCAAGTCATGAATGGCATCTCCTTGTAGAAAAGTTTAATAGTCTTGTGGCTAACAAACTAGTGAGTGTCTTTGTTTGCATTAATGATCTGTACTCTAACTTAGAAGTATTGAATGAATATTTTTCCAAGACAGATTGAAAAACTATCTAAGGGAATAATAAAACAAAAATAATTGCAGAACAAGAAGACAAAAATGAATCCACTTAAAGCATAGAAAACCACAGTAATTCATTTTCCAACAATGAAAAGGATTATCAAGCATCAATTCAAGCTACCCAAAATTCACTGAGTGGAAGAGGGTTCTCCTTATTGGGTGTAAAAAATTGGAAAAGAGAAACTTAACCAACAAATCACTCTTATCAGCTCAAGCAAATAAAAAAATGCAAAGTAACAAGAAACATTTATGATTACTAAAAGCATCATTTTGTAGTAGCCCTCTCTATCAATTGAAACACAAATCATAGTCTGCTTATACATTAATGTCTTTGAAGTGACTTTTAAAAGCAAAATTACAAATCACAATTGCAGGTTGTTGTTTGACAACACGTTGGGAGGATTTTGAGGTGAAATAATGTAAGAAATCACAATTGCAAACTGTGAACACTTCTATTTATCAATTACACAAACCAGTCCCACCAAATTGACTAGATTTCTCTTTATCAACTTAGTTCAAGAAATCACAACACAAATAATATTCCACCCCAACTCCATTCAACACAAATAATATTTCCACCCCAACTCCATTCAACACAAATTTCAAATCCAACACACTTCAGTAATAAACGTACTACAAAAAGGCACTCTTACAACCAACCAACAAAATCTTTTCATTCATCCAACATTAAAAAAAAAAAAAAATTATTGAGAAACCAAAGTGACTAATTACCTTACAATAATAATGGCAGATGAGGAACTTGAAGAAGAATCACGGCAGATGAGGATCTTCGATGAAGAAGAACACGATATATGAGAACTTTGAAGAAGAAGAAGAGCAGAGATGGGGAATGAAAACGAAGAAGAAGAGCGGAGATGGAAGAAGAAGACCAAGAAGAAGCGGTTGTGTTTTAATTTTAAAAAATTCCCCCAAATTTGTGTTTTAACCTAAAAAAAATTTAATTTTTCTTTTAATTTACAGTATGGATGGGCGTCCGTTATATGTGGACGCTCATTCAAAAATAAAGGACGGACGTTCATAGGTTATGGATTGTCATCCCTAAATAATGGACCAGCGTCCACATATAATGGACACCCGTCCATACTTGAAATAGTATACCGCAAGGAAGGGACGACCATCCATAACTGATGAACTGCCATCCCTTCCTTGCAGTATACTATTTCAAGTATAGACAGGTGTCCATTGTATGTGGACGCCCGTCCATTATTTAGGGACGGCCCTCCATTATTTTTGTTAATGTGTTTTTTCCATTTATTGATGAACGGGCTATTAGTAAACGATCCAGTTACGCAGCGGAAAACAAAAAAAAAAAAAATTACGACATGGATCGTTCCTTAGAACCAAGATCAGGGCACAAATTTACAGTTTATATATAAAATAAGAATCTGCAGAAAATCAGTTTAGAGTTTAAGAAATCATACGCACGTTTAGAGGCTCCTTCAACTTGTTTTTGGCGTATTTCGCTACAGACCCAAGTGTAGGATCGAACCGGTGTAGTCCACACGAAGATAACCCCAAGGAACTCAAGAGGGATCTGCTAGATCCTCTTTAGCCTTTAAGAACCAAGAAGAAAATCAAAGTAATTTGATTCAAGCAAAAATACAATCTGGCGTGGAGAGTGTTTCAAGGGGCTGGAATGTTTTTTCCTTTTTTCAATGAATCAAATGAGTGAATGAATATCTCTATATCAATTCACAAAAAAACTTACACTTATATAGTGCAAGTGTAATTACCCTATTCCCTTATGGAATAGGCTTGGGCTCCAACCCAAACACCCATTGTATCCAAACATTCCCATTTAGATATTTTAATTTTAAGTTATCATTATCTCAATTCAATTCAATTAATATATATTTATAATATATATTAACATTTAACAATAATGATAATTTATTTAAATATATGCGAACACATATTTAAACATAATCTCACTTATTTAATTTTAATATCAAATTAAATAAAGGCTACCACCTCAGCAAATTTAATTGCATTGTAAAATTACCAAAACACCCTTTCACCTAAAAAGACGAAAACGTCCTTCATTGGCTCTTAAATTATCTTCTATGTGTGTGACCCATAGGCTCCTCATCATACCAGTAGCGTATAGTATCGGGGTTAACACAAATTAATCGTCTCACTACACACAGACCAAGATTGGCCCCTAGCAAGGCATCATGGCCACCCGATAGATTCGGATTCAGCGAAATAGCTACCTGTCAACGATATGGTTACCATACAATTCGATCATTTCATCATCCGTTATCTCGACGAGACCGAGGCATAGAAATAGTGTCAACCTTCGGTTACTCTCCATATTATGTATTCAGTTACTAGACCAATGACATGTATAATAAACTGGATAGAGCAACAACTCAATCCCACTGTGGCCACAGTTTTAGTGTCATTGCATTTACTGAATTGCACCGTGAGATAACTTCTCCCGTACCCGGGAGTGATGAATCCTCTGTCTATCCACCATAGTCTTGATACACTCCTTAATGCAGCCAATCACCATCATATTGACAGCTCTAAATAGAACTGCGTTAGGCTAGTGTCAAACTACACCAATCGATGCACAAGGCGCTCCGGTGATCTCAAGTCTAAGGATCACGTGCACCACCATTCGCTAGAGGATTTGTTCCATAGACAATGGGGTTACCATCCATATGGAATCCTCTGGTGGGTTAGTCCAGCGAACTTGCCTACAGCAAGCACCCATGTGTTGCACCAGGTTGTCACCAAACAACCTTGACAAGTGAGATCAGTCACTGCCTTTCGACAGGGTCGTTCAACACTATGATAGCCTTACCGTATTATCTGTGCCCTTACTTCAGAATAATACTAGGGCTACGAACGTTTCTAGAATGGCCACCATATGTGCTCATAGGGTTCTCACTATCAAGATTTGAAACACTTGATACCCTCGTCACAGTTCTACCATTCTAAGGACATATATCAATACATACAATGACGATTTACGCGATATAGTATAAAATGCCTTTTATTGATCAATGAACATTATTACAAAGAGTCAATTCTACAATAATTAATTGGCTCTAGGGCACCTACTCTAACACGGGCGTCCATATTATATGGACTCCCATCCATATAATATAGACGAGAGTCCATCGTAAGTGAATGGCCGTCCATAGTTGATGAACGGCCGTTCGATGAAAGAATTCGGTGTATAGTCCTGGTGTCCGTAGCATTATAGTTTCTAAAATATATATTTGTGTTTACTATTCTAAAAATACCATTATTTTTTATTCAATTTTTTAAACCCTTTAACTTTGTTAATTTAAATAAAAACCCCTTAAAAAGGTTTAGAAATTAACAAAGACACCCCCACCCAACCACATTTGCCAAATTTCGGCCACCACCGTTAGAAGGTGGCCGAAATCTGGTATAATGGTGCACTACCAACTAGATCTGGCCAATAGTGTGCCGATATAGCCTTTTTCGACTAGATCCACTGTAGATTTGATCAAAAATGCCAGATCTACGACCAAAGACGACTAGATCTTTGGTCATAGCTAGTCATCAACGATGGCCAAGATATGGCCATCATTGACCATCAACGACGGCCATATCTTTGGTCGTTGACGACCAAACGCAGCCAGATCTGGCCATCAATGGCCAGTTCTAGCAATAGATCTAGCCTTTTCTAGCCAGATCCACGGTGGATCTGGCTGGAAAAGGCCATCTCGACGCACGATCGGCCAGATCCAGCCAATCGTGCACTAATACGACGACTCTGGCCACCCTCTGGTGGTGGTGACCTGAATTTGGCAAATGTGGGTGGGTGGGGGTGTTTTTTGTAATTTTTAATGTTTTTATTACAAGGGTGTTTAGTAAATTAACAAACCTAGGGGGTGTTTTTGTTAATTGTTAAATCTTACCTCGTTATTACCACCTAACTCTTACTTTTTCAAAAATATTATTTAAAATACTTAAACAAATGCACCCAATATTGTTTTTATTATTATTAAAGTATGTTTTGTTTTTTTATTTTTTATTTTATTGTTGTTAAAGTGTTTGGGCTCAGTGCGAGTTGTGAGATATTGATACGTGTATGGTGGAGGATTGCATGGGAAAGGTAGTTTTGGTGGGTCCCATAGGATCATTCTCCATCATCCACTCATCTCTGTTTGAAATGGGGAATTTTATTAAAAGGCCAAATCAAGTTCACATTTAATTAAAAGGCCATGTAGTTTGAAAGTGTTAAGTAAATAGCCTTTGATTAAGGTTAATTAAACATTATTATTGGTTAATTAGGATTAATGAAGTATTGTGTTATCTTTTAAAAATTATAATATGTCCCCAAAGAGCCAAAATTCTTACAAACAAACCAAAACACCTTCTTCTTCTTCCTCCCACCATTAACGCATCCCTCCCATGGTTGTTGTTTCTTCTAAGCTTCGTCTACATCTTCTTCTTCCTCCTTTCTCTACATCTTCTTCTTCCTCCGCCATTGACACTTTTTTCTTCCTCTGATATTAAAATCTTCTTCACCACAAATCCACCACCTCCTCCTCCTCCTCCTCCTAACATTTTGTCTAGGTATGTGTATCTCCTCTTTGCATTTTATACTTCGATTTACAAAGATTTAATGATGGATTGGGTTTGGGTTATGATTTTGATTTAGTTGTTTAGGTTATTAGGTTGTGTTTGAAGTAATGCAAATTGAAATGAGTGAAATTTGTTGAATATTTTCTTGCATTGTGGGTAACTGGGGGTGGTAGCACCGATTGTAGGTGGGATGACTGAAAATGTGTTCTAGATATGATGGATTGCTTAAGCGATCTGGTGTATCGCTTAAGCAATCTGGTATGTCTAGTATAATGCAGCAGATTACAGATCGCTTAAACGATCAAGTATATGGCAGAAGATCGCTTAAGCAATCTGATATAAGTCTGGTATATGGCAGTAGATCACTTAAGCAATCAGGTAAATGGAAAAAGATCACTAAAGCGATCAGGCTTATTTATACCATATCGCTTAAGCGATCCAATAAGCAATATACCAGATCGCTCAAATGACTCTACATATGCTTTTTAAAATCTGTCAACCCTTAATGCATTAGTTAATAATTTTTTTTCTTGCATTATAAGTACTTGGATATTATTAGACATATAATAGACATGGGACAAGTTGTTTTGGGTGTTGAATATTTTGGTGAGTGGTGGAGGAAGAAAGTTGCTAGAAGTGGATTAGGAAGAGCAAAGAAGTTGTACGAATTGTTGTGAGCACAAAGGTTAGTTTTGATGAGTTGATTGATGAAATAATTAGAATAGGTGATTTGAGTTGCTCACATATTGATATAGTTGTGAAATATGTTTTAAGCAAAGTTCCTGAACATTATAAGGTATCTCCTTCTATATTAAAGTCGAATGAATGTGTGAAGTTTATATGATTTGTGTGGGCGATAATGGTTCGAGGCCGATTTTAAGGGTTTCTTTTGTAGATAAACCATTGGAAGTTGGTGGAGAGAATGCTAGTTTTAATTTTAACTACGAGGGCATTGATTTCTTAGTTGAAAAATCAAGAGTAGGCAATGATTTGGGTGGTGAGGAGGACACTGTAAGAAGAGGTTGGTCATGTGCAACGGAGTGAAAATGTTGACAAGGAGGACCCCGTACATGTTCCCACATATGTAGAGATTCCTATAAATACAGATTATGCAAAATGTGTAGTTTCTGAGGAAGAGAACACTATGGTCTTTTATGCAGGTTCAAAGGCAGCACTTGCAAGTAGTAGTGAATCAGCTCATGTTTTTACTGATGGATCGAACTTGGGTGTAGGGTATTTATTTGACAACAAAGAGGATATGGTGAGGAAGCTAAAACTTGTTGCCGTGAGAGGTAATTTTGAGTTCATCACCAAAAAGTCTAATTCACCGGTAGTGATGGTTGCATGTCGTGACCGAAAGTGCAAGTGGCGGGTTTATTGTAGAAGGTTTGCGGAGTCCGAAAAATTTATTGTTAGCACATATACCTGTGAGCACACATGTGGGTTGGGACATATTTCAGGTGAACATCGACAAGCCTCCGCTGATGTTATTGGACAATTTGTCAAAAATTAGTTTGTTGAAGGGAAAGGTCCATCTCCTAAGGACATTCAGAGACTTGTGCGCACAGAATTGGGATGCACTGTTAGTTACTGAAAATGCTAGAAAGGGAGATACATTGCACAAGATTTTGTGAGGGGCACGCCGCAGCATGGGCACGCAATATTAAAAGCATACCATTATATGCTTGAGTTGACAAACCAAGGTAGCAGGACGGCTTTGAAATGTGACAAGAATATGAGGTTTAAATATTTTTTTGTTGCTTACAGTGCTGCTATAAGGGGTTTTGTAAACATGAGAAAGGTGTTGGCTGTTGATGGTTGCTTTTTTATGGGAAAGTATGGAGGTACATTGTTGGTGGCCACTACACAGGACAGCGAGAATCACACATATCTTGTTGTATGGTATGTGGTTGACTCTGAGAACAACAAGTCATGGACTTGGTTTTTTCAACAATTACATACGATAGTGCCTGACAATGATGAGTTGTACATAATATCTGATAGGCACAACTCTATAAAGAAGGGGATTGCCACTATTTACCCTCAAGCACATCACGGATTTTGTATAAGGCACCTTGATGAGAACATAAAACAAAAGTTTAAGTGCGTTGGCCTCTTTCAGACATACTATATGGTAGCAAAAGCTTATCGAGTTGATGAGTTGGAGGAGCACTTCCGACAAATCCGAATCAAGGATGATAGAATTGCTAAGTATCTTGAGCGTAATGTTGGTTTTGACCGATGGAGTAGAGCTTACTTTCCTGGAAGAAGGTTCGATGTCATGACCACGAACATAGCCGAGTCAATAAATTCGAAGTCGTTAATAGAAAGAGAGTTTCCAATAGTTTCCCTTTTTGATGCAATTCAGAGGACATTGTCAAGGTGGTTCCATGAGTGTCGTACGGAGTCAGATAATTTTACCACAACCGTTGTTCTGTCAACTAAAAAATTATTGCGAGAACGTCTGGAACTGTCAAATGCACTATTTTCTTATCCTCTCAATACTCAAGAGTTCACTGTAAGCGGCCATGGTCTGGATGCCCTAGTTAACCTTCTTAGTAAAACTTGCAGTTTAAAGTGCTTGACATTCAACATTTACCTTGTCCTCATGCACTAGCAGTACTGAAACACCAATGGAAGTCAGATTTTGGTTCAAGAATTTACATGGAACTTTGCTCCCCTCTCTATATGGAAAATCACTACATGTTGGCTTATTTGGAAACAATATATCCAGTTCCTCCATAAGAGCAGTGGGTGGTGCTGCCAGAGTTGGTTGACATTATCATCCATCCGCCATTAAAGAAGATAGAAAATGGGAGAAAAAGAGTTACACGTATTCCATCAGCCTGTGAGGTTCCCCGGAAGATGAATAAGTGCTCTATTTATGGAAGTTGGACTTAGAGTTTTGTAGTTTATGTGAAATGCATTTCTTATTGGGTTGTCTTGAATAACTAGATTGTCTTGAATAATTAGATTGTCTTGAATTGGATCAGTTGGTGTTGTTAGGTGTCAGGCTGTTGATACTTAGGTTGTGGTGCTATGTATGCTTTGTGGCCAATGCCAAGGTTGGATAATGTTGGAAGGGATGCTATAGAAGAAGACGAAGAGGTTGCTACTGATGCTGATGCTAAAGGTGTGCTGAATAATTGTGGAGGATAAAAAGTGTCTGAAAAGAATGATGAAGAGGAAGGATGGAGGCTGTCGATGGTGCTTTTATTTTGGGTGTATATAGGACATTTATTTGTTGTATATAATGTTGTAATTTAATGTAATTGACACATTTCAGATTTGTACAAAAGCAATTCAGTATTTCTTTCCCTCTTTTGAGTTTGAGTTTATTTTGTATTCTTGTTGAATGGCATTAATGTGTTGATGCAATTAGGTTGTCAAATTCAGGAGAAAAGATGAAATTAATATGTGTGGGTGATTTTAGTTTGTCAAAATTCAGGTGAAAAGTTGGAAAAAATAAGTGTTGCTCACGATCGCTTAGGCGACTATATATATCGCTTAAGCGATTAAGGGTTTTCTATACAGCATCGCTTAAGCGATCGTGCATCTGGGATGATTTTGATTCTGCCTAGGACTTGATCGCTAAGCGATTTTTTAATAGCTTAAGTGACCAAGGCTAAAAGCCAAGAATCGCTTAAGCGAGACCATAAATCGCTTAAGCGATCATGCATCTGAGATGATCTTGAATCTTCCTTAGACTTGATTGCTTAAGCGATACTAAATCGCTTAAGCGACCAAGGCTAAAAGTGAAGAATCGCTTAAGCGAGAACATAAATCACTTAAGCGATCGTGCATCTAAGATGATTTTGATTTTGTCTTGCACTTGATCGCTTAAGCGACCATGTGCAAAAGTGAAGCATCACTTAAACGAGAACTTAAATTTCTTAAGCGATCATGCACCTAGGGTGACTTGATTATGCCTTAAACTTGATCGCTTAAGCGACCAAGGGTAAAAGTGTAGAATGGCTTAAGTGATCTTGATTATGGCTTCTACGTGCTTAAGCGGATGTGCATCTCTTAAACGACTAAGGGTAAATATATTGGATCGCTTAAGCGAGAACTGAAATCGTTTAAGTGATCCAGTATATTTGGATAATTTTTATTATGCCTTTAACAAGATCACTTAAGCAATTTGTATTATCACTTAAGCGACGAAGGCTTATAAACACTGGATTGCTTAAGCGATAAACCAATCGCTTAAGTGATCTCTTTTTTTTCTGGAATAGGTTGTCAACCCCATATTAAGTGACGTTAATGTGAACTTCGGATATTCACAACATCACATGATTAATAACGTTAACGTTAAGTGACATCAATTGTTAACACATATTAAGGCCAATCAAGAAGGATTATTTGCAACATAATTCCATCAACACATATTAAAGTTACAACCGTATGATATATGGATGAATGTCATAGTGCACTAGTGTGACACATTAGTAAAAACGAACCTTATTTCACAAATATGGATGGTGTATTTCAGAATGATTATTGTGCTCTTTTTTCTAACCAAAATGCAATCAAATCTTGTACGATGTGGGGGGAATATATTGAAATAAGCTTGAATTGTGAGTGTACGTTTAGTTCAATGGACCACTATCTGTCTTGTGTCAACTAATTTGATTATTTATATCACTTAATCATTTTTTTAAAATTATATTTTAGTTAAACTAATTTATTTACGTGTATAGATAAACCTAGAAAAGAAATATTGAAGTATAGAATGATTCTATATAACACAAATTTTAATGTTTTTACAGTACCAAAGTAAATTAGGCTTGATCGTTTAAGCGATGTATGGTTTTGCGTAAGCGATCCTGTATATTTAGCATTGGTCGCTTAAGCGATGTATGTTATTGCTTAAGCGATCTTGTCAAAGGTAGTATAAAGATCATCCTAATATACAGGATCGCTTAAGCGATCTAGTATATTTAGACGTAGTTGCTTAAGCGATTCACAGTCGCTTAAGGGATCACGTACAAGCCAGAATCAAAATTTCTTAAGCGACTCTTCACTTTTACCCTTGGTCGCCTAAGCAATACATGATCGCTTAAGCGATCATGCCCAAGGCAGAATCAAGTCACCCCAGGCGCACGATCGCATAAGCGATTTAGGTTCTTGCTTAAGCGGTTCTTCGCTTTTACATTTGGTTGCTTAAGTGATCTTTAATCGCTTAAGCGATCAAGTCCAAGGCAAAATCAAGATCATCCCAGATGCACGATCGCTTAAGCGATTTGTTTGTCTCTTAAGCGATTCTTCACTTTTAGCCTTGGTTGCTTAAGCGATCAAGTCCAAGGCAGAATCAAGATCATCCTAGATGCATAATCGCTTAAGCGATTTACGTATCGCTTAAGCGATTCTTCACTTTTAGCCTTGGTCACTTAAGTGATCTTTAATCACTTAAGCGATCAAGTCTGAGGCAGAATCAAGATCATCCTAGATGCACGATCGCTTAAGCGATTTATTTGTCGCTTAAGCGATTTATTTGTCGCTTAAGCAATTCTTCACTTTTAGCCTTGTTCGCTTAAGCAATTTAAGATCGCTTAAATGATCAAGTCCAAGGCAAAATCAAGATCATCTCAGATGAACGATCACTTAAGCGATTGATGTATTGCTTATGTGATTCATCACTTTTAGCCTTGGTCGCTTAAGCGATTTAGGATCGCTTAAGCGATCAAGTCCAAGGCAAAATCAAAATCATCTCAGATGCAGGATGCTTAAGCGATTTATGTTCTCGCTTAAGCAATTTATGTTCTCATTTAAGAGATTCTTCACTTTTAGCCTTGGTCGCTTAAGCGATCAAGTCTAAGGCAGATTCAAGATCATCCCAGATGCACGATCACTTAAGCGATCTATGGTCTTGCTTAAGCGATTCTTGGCTTTAGCCTTAGTCACTTAAAGCGATCAAGTCCTAGGCAGAATCAAAACCATCCCAGATGCACGATAACTTAAGCAATTTAGTGTCTCGCTTAAGCGATCCTGTATAGAAAACCCTTGATCGCTTAAGCGATATATATAGTCGCCTAAGCGATCATGGGCAACACTTATTTTTTCCAGCTTTTCTCCTGAATTTTAACAAACTAAAATCACTAACACATATTTATTTCATCTTTTCTCCTGAATTTGACAACCTAATTGCATCAACACATTAATATCATTCAACAAGAATACTAAATAAACTCAAACTCAAAAAGGGAAAGAAATATTGAATTGCTTTTGTACAAATATGAAATGTGTCAATTACATTAAATTACAACATTATATACAACAAATAAATGTCATATATACACCCAAAATAAAAGCTCCACCAGTAGCCTCTATCCTCCCTCTTCATCATTCTCTTCAGCCACTTCTCCATCCTCTACAATTATTCAACACACCTTTAGCATCAGCAGCAGCAGCCTCTTCGTCTTCTTCTACAGCACCCCTTCCAACATTATCCAGCCTTGGCCTTGCCACAACCCAAGTACCAACAGCCTGACACCTAACAACACCAGTGTATGGGCCAAAATTTGTATTGGGCCTGACGAGATCCAATCGCAACAATGATATGTGATGGCCCAGAGCCTTGGCCCAATCCTGACTGGACCCACACTTAGAATACCTTGAGAATAGGATTATTCAATGAGGCGAGCCAACTTGGCTCAACTCGAGTACGGCTTGTTAACGGCTCGCCTCGTCTAGAATCGAGCCGACTCAACTCGATTCATGAGAGAGAACAAGCTGAGTTCCAGCCTACCTTAGCTCAGCTTGGTAGGCTCGTGAGCCGAGCTAGGCTCAAATTATTAGGGGGTTTTAAGGGTTTTTTTAAAGTATGGGGGATTAAAGTGAAATTTTCAAAACAAAAAGTTTGCAAAAATACCAAAAAAAACCCCGATGTTAAAATCCCTAAAAACGCGACTAAAACCCATTCACCGACGAATCCAAACCAAATCAGACTGAAAACAAGAAGAAGAAGATGGGACGAAGGGGAAAGCATTCAAAACCAAACAAATCAGGCAAAGTGTTATTCAAATTTGGTAAACAAGTCAAGATGTCGTTGGGGTTTGGTGTGCTGCCATTTTGCTTCTTTGTGAGGTTCCTCTTTTGTCTTCGTACTAGGGAACCTTGTTGGTGGTTGGTGCTGGTGATGTCATTGTTTTTGGGTGGGCTGTGCGATTTTGTTTTTGGTTTTTTCTTTTTTGTTGGTGGTTGGAATGTGGAACATGCGGCTTTGTTGGTGAGTGCTCTGGGATTATGTTTTTTTGTTGGTTGTGTCATGTGGTGGTGTGGTTCTATTCATGGAAAAGGAGGCAAGGCTTGGAGGCTACTGGACTTTTTTTTCTTGGAGTTTTTGCAGTAGATGGGTGCTTGGCAGGTGGCTGGTGTTAGCGGTCTGGTGTGTAACTTCTCTGTTGGCTGGTCTACTGATGTTCCCGGTTTTCATTCAACTGGTGTGTGGCTATGAGAGTGTTTCATGTGGTCTCTCAGAGGTGGTTTTGACATGCTGATGGTTGGGTTCTTTGCTCTTGGGTTTTAATTTTTTTTTTAAAAAAAAAAAACTGCATTTTTTAAGCCCCAATAAAAATGAACAGATGGCAAGCGGCTCCTTCAGTCCTTTTCTGTGCCATGTATTTTGTTTCTTACAAAAAAAAATTTAAACTGTCTCATCCCTCTTTCTCTTTCTTTACTCTTCTTTTGTTAGGTCCCTCATTCTCTTTCTCTCTCTCTCTCTCTCTCTCTCTCTCAAACTCAAAGCTCCATCATTATTAAATCTTCTTCACACAGCACAACGCAGATCTCCAAACCAAACGAAACCCTCTTCTTCTCTTTTCTCTTCTTTGTTTTTCTTTTTCTGTCAACACGGCCGAGTCAGAGTCCTTGAACGACGTCGCCTTTTGGTTACCTTATAAGTTTGAAGATATACTTATCATGGATAAGGGAAACTGCATTTTTGTTGTTGGCTCGCGAGCCGACTCGAATTTGGCTTTTTTATTCTGGCTCGCGAGCCAGGCTCGAACTTGGCTTTCCCCTTCAACAAGCCAAGCTGAGCCGAGCCAATAATTTTTTGACTTGGCTCAGCTCGAGCTCGTTTTCCTTTTTCTTTTCACAAGTCAAGCTCGTTAAGCCAGAAACTCGACTCGGCTTGGCTCATAAACAACCCTACTTTTGAACTGCCTGCTCTATGAGTTGGGCCATCTCCCGAGTTAAGATGAACTGGGTCCAACCTATTCGCCTGTAGCAATCCATAACAAGGATCAGAATCCTAACCAAATTCCTTCTGATAAGATCTTGTATCTCACCCAAAGAGGAAAGCCTTGACAAATAAAGGCAAAGAATCCAATCTCTTCCCAAAAAAAAAGAGTTCCCCTACCAAGTAGGACTCAGAGTCTTACTAGGATACGAGCCCCTGAGATTTACTATATAAACTGAGGCTGGTCCTCGGCGAAAGGGGTGCAGGACAGAAAACATCACCCTTAAGCTCTAATTCTCATATTGTCAAACCCATTATCCACTTCAACTCTCTCGCATCGCCAGAGGCCCCTACAGAGCCACAAGGAGGCTCCCCGTAGGTCCATCAAGGTTGTCAGTGGCTCTCTTCACAAGACTATCTTCAATTGTAAATTTCAGCTTTTACAACTAGCTGATCCAATTCAAGGCAATCCAATTATTCAAGACAACCCAATAAGAAATGCATTTCACATGAACTACAAAACTCTAAGTCCAACTTCCATACCTTCTGATGACAACATCAACAATGACTTGGATTGGGTTCTGGTCAGTCAAAAAGGATCCATATGCCCATAAAAGCACTCAACAGCCAAGCGCTCCCGAAAGTTGCTCATTATTTCGTCATTTAACATATCCATTGGGGTGTTGGTCATGTCGAACTCAATAAATTTTAATGCATATGCCTCGCAATCAGCATTACAATAGGAGGAAGACATTAGCATTAGAATCAACACAGTTGTATTATGTAAGTTTTTATAAAAACAATTACCTCGAGTCATTTATCGGGACGGAAAGGCGCTTAAGTGACCACTTTCCCATCAGTAGTTCATCACCCAAGTGCTAAAACATCCGGCTATTGTGCAATAGCCGCGAAAACAATATACACAGCGGCTGAAACTCCGCCTCCAGCTGCCTCTCTCAACAAATAATGAGGTTGCAATCAAGGATCTACAACAAGCCTTCCTCTAGTACCCAAACGACAGTTATCCAATGCATATCCTTAATGTTCATGATGCAGTATTTTATTGCCATATTTGTGCCTTTCCCCTCGTATATGCTGCATCATCCTCTCATCAAACTGAAAATCATCAAGGGCACCATCGAGGTCATCTGTGGCCAATCTTTTCTGCTTGTCTCCCCTTGTTGCACCTCCACCATTAGCCTTCTTCATTAAAGTGTCATATGTAGTTACTAGCTTTGGTCAAAGGCCACATTGGTGATGGCACGGTGCGGATACAAAATATCACCATTACTTCTCTGTCATAGCCTCATAAGTGTCAATACCTCATCGATGTGCTGCATCAAATAAAAACAACATGATAAGTATATAATACCTCATGGAAAACATAAGCAAAAATAAGGAAAAATAACTCCCCGAGTCGTTGAACCACTTACCCATTGTCAACATCTTTTCAAACCACTCCCAAGGATAATCCCGTCATGCACTTTACATGCCCATCACTTCCAGAATCATTGTAATAGGCATAGAAGAGTTTTTTCTCTTCCTGATCTATTGGCCTATACAAATCGACCTTTAACTCCTCCATTTTCACTTGCCTACTTCCTCCGCCTTCCTCCTCCATTTTCACTTCCCCACTTCCTTTGTGTCCCGCCTCACCCTTTTCCATTTTCTGTTCCCCACTTCCTTCGCCTTCCTCCTTACCCTCCTCCATTTTTGCTTTCCCACTTTCACAGACTTCCTCATTTTTTTTCTTTGTTTTCCTCTTCTTTCCATACGTTAATGCCATGTAAGGATGTTTTATGTGCTTACTCTTTCAGCTTTCTCTTTATGCTCAAGTTGCACTTCAACCACTTTCAATACCCCACCAACTTCCTCCTCCACCCTACCAATTTTCTCCTCCACCCTATCAACTTTTTCCTCCACCCTTTTCATCCGCTCTTCCATCTTCTCAAACCTCTCATAAACGGCTATTGTAAAACTCTCAAACAAACTGTTTATGAGGTCAACCACCTCATTCTCCTAACCCCGATGTCTTAGCAAAGCGGTACTTGTTGTACTGGTTGGCTAATTGGGTGGAGGCGTATGAACCTTTTCATCCTCCTCCTCCTTCTTCCTCCCACCGATTGGAGCTTCATCATCCTCGGCATCAATAACATTCTTAAGCAGTGGCCCTACAACTGCACTCACATGCGTGACCCCTTCTAGGTCCCGCATTAGGTGGTCTATCCTTTCATCTGCTGCATCATCCAGTGCTCTAAACGATGTAACATACTTCTCTCCCGCTTCAACCCTAGTAGGGTTGAGGAAGGGATGGACAACTCCCTACAATAAGAAAAAAATCAATCAAATTTAAGCCACATTTAAAAGCAAGTGCATATTCAAAAGATTAATCCTTTAATCTTACCCGAGCCGCTTAAATATTCATGTCTATTTTGTTGTAATCCCAATGGGTACACTTCTCAATGTGCCACTGCAACATCCTAGGAAATTGCAGTCGCTCATCCTAGCCTACATTGTAAAAAAATAGTCCATATCATAATTAAAACACATATAATACAAAAAATATAACAAAAAGCTATTAATATTTACCTGCATTGCCCATGGAAAGCCAAACAAATTGTACGTGCTCGGTCTATTCTTCTTCACATATTGGCGATGCTTTATCGTCATGTCTTTTCCATGCAGGGAGTCCATGGTTAGCTAAAATGATACCCGTCCCCACAGATAAGCATTAAAGAAGTCCATGTTGCTTGCAAACTTCACCCAATCCATATTAACGACTTTTGTTGAGTCATAAGTCATTAGGATCGAATGCACGAACCATATCAGACACATCTTGAACCTATCTGAAGAGGTGTAATACCCAAGATGTCAAAGGTATGTTCCCAACTCAAAATAGTTCTTTAGATGTTAATTTTATGTTAAAAAGCATAAAATCTAACTAAGGGCAAAATAGTCAATTCATTTGGAACGGTATGAATCAATTATCCAAAAAAGGGTATTAGGGGAAAATAGTCATTTTGCCTATGGATAAGCATTGCAAAAGTCAAGGATGAGTAGGCTTAATTGCATTTAATGGCATTAATTAAGTAATAATTATGTTTAGTGCCAAATGACCAAAATGCCCTTATATGAAGAATTAAGGACTTATGAGTTATACAATTAAAATAATTGGGCTAATAGCATAATTTTGGAAAATTAATCATATATTTTCCTATAAATGAGAGGAAATTTGTTCAAGCCAAGGGAGATATCATTTCTTCAACTTTTCTTCCATTTTCTCTCAAATCTTCCATGAAACAAGTTTTCTCTCTCTAAGTTTTAAAGGAGTATTGCATAATTTTTCAAGGAGAACAAGATAGGAGCCTTGGATCTTCAAATTGAAAAGTTTAGGGTAAGGATTAAAAACCCTAGTTTTGATGTGATTTGAAGTTTTGAGGTCGATGTTGAGGTATAATGTTATATATGTAGGATTAAGGTGTAAAAGAAGATAAAGGCAAAGGATTTGGTGGGGGAATTCCTTAAAAAGGTAAGGAAGAACCTCCCATGACTTTAGGGATTATGCTAGGGTTTGTAAATTTTAATGAAACCTCAAATTAAGGCTTTAAGGCATAGAATTAATTGATGGCAAGTGTAGTTGAACCCTAAACCCTACATATATAATGTTATATATGTAGGATTAAGGTGTAAAAGAAGATAAAGGCAAAGGATTTAGTGGGGGAATTCTTTAAAAAGGTAAGGAAGAACCTCTCATGACTTTAGGGATTATGCTAAGGTTTGTAAATTTTAATGAAACCTCAAATTAAGGCTTTAAGGCATAGAATTAATTGCTGGCAAGTGTAGTTGAACCCTAAACCCTACATATATAATGTTATATATGTAGGATTAAGGTGTAAAAGAAGATAAAGGCAAAGGATTTGGTGGGGGAATTCCTTAAAAAGGTAAGGAAGAACCTCCCATGACTTTAGGGATTATGCCAAGGTTTGTAAATTTTAATAAAACCTCAAATTAAGGCTTTAAGGCATAGAATTAATTGATGGCAAGTGTAGTTGAACTCATTAATTTATTTATTGCCTTGAATTCATTATACATGAAGTTATTGCCATTTATGTTTTATGAGCTGTTATGTTTTAATTGAAGAAAATAAAGTATTGATGTTGATTGTGGCAAAACTTGTAGTATTGGAGGCCACATGGTGTTGAATTGTTGCTATTAGAAGTGTTGATGTGTTGTTTGCATTAACTTACAATGTTATAGCAATGATGGATAATCATGGGAATGAGGTTTTACACTTCCTTTAAGATGTTAAAGACTATTAAAGGGAGGTTTAATTGATCCATAAGTTGACATATTTGTTAATTTTCAATAGAAGTTGATATGGCATGGTTTAATATGATAAATTCGGATTTGGCAATTTTAGGGGTTATGTTAAACATGCTTCAGTATTTCAACCATAACTTGAGTTATAAAAATCGAAATGAGATGAGTCTTGAAGCATTAGAAATTTAAGACATAGCCTTATAACTTTCATTTTATGCCAAGAGCCAATTCATTTGAGAAATGGATGGAAAATGGCCTGAAGAATAAACTTCTGATTATTAATGTTTAAGATTTAACATGATTAATTCTTATGATTATGAATTGATTGTTACTGTATTGTTGTAATTAAGCCATGTACTAATGTTTACCCATTAGTTAGATGATCTTTGAAAGATATACACGGTCATGGATGCAAATGCATGATTAATGTTATGAAATGGCATGAAGATGCAATGTAATATATGTTTCAAGATGATGAATGTGAGCAAGAGGTAATGTAAATGGATTGATAATCCATAGATGAATCAAAAGTATTAAGCTCACTAAAACATGTATTTACATGCCATAAAATGTTAGAGATTTATATAGACATGATGTAAAACGCGTAAGCATATCCTCGTATACTGGTTGAGGAAAGATGAATATATGTTTTAGATGCTAAATAACGCGTAAGCACGCCTCCCGATGATATGAGCTCTAGATGAATTTGAGGCTAGATGAAAGGAAAGATGAACATATGTTTTAGATGCTAAATAACACATAAGCATGCCTCCCGATGAAATGAGCTCTAGATGAATTTGAGGTTAGATGATATGAAGTGCTTAAGACGCTAAGAAAAGTCTAATCGGCTAGACGTTAAATGATTCATATGCATTTAGTTGCATTACATGAGTTATGATATTATTTACATTATGAGATGATTTGTATTCATGTTAGATGATATTTAGATGTTACGTCATAACATGTGATGTGTGTGCACTATGTTTACATATTTATTTGTATGTGTACACTTGATGTTTTATATGACCATGGGGAAGATGATGAAAAGTATATGAGTTAGTAAAGAAAAGGAACCATACTTAGATGCTAAAGACGTGTGGTATGTGAATGAATGTGTTTGAATGAATGTTAAATAACATACTTGGTATTAAATGGATCATTCCTTACTGAGCGATTAGCGCTCACCCTTTCATGGTTGAATGTTTTACAGGTAATCCAAAAGCGAGGGATGCTAGAGACAGCAAACTATGCATGAGGGGAGATAATTTATTGTCATCCTGATGTTTTATCTTGATGTAAATAATGTAAATGACAAATATTTTTGAAACACCTTTTTGAAGCTTCCACCATATGAATGAAAATAGCATTAATATGTTTTGATTGATTGACGCCCAAATGAATTTAAGTTTTTATTTTTATTTTAGAGGGTACAAATTTTGATCCTGCGGTACATCTTATAATAATGTTTTGGACATTATTATTATTCTGGCACAGGTTTTCTAAATACAACTCGTTCCCCAGACATGAATTCTCTGGATTCTCATTGAGAAATATTCAGAGGGTTCCTGACTGGGGAGGGGTTTTACAAGAGGTATACCCACCTTCTCCTAACCTTTCCTCTAGATCGCATCCCGTAATAGACACCTACCCCCTCTCCACAAAAAAAAAAAAAAAAAAAAAAAACCTTTTTAGCCAAGTTATCAGCTGCCCTACTCTTTATTATTCTCTCTTGCTCTTCCGCATCTAGAAATGCCCCACATCTTAAGCCTGTCATCAAGGCATATTCCATCATTCCAAAATGTAGTGGCTTCCTATCCACCACAAACCACATTTCATTTTTTATTTTTTTTTAGCTTTTAACTGAGTGCAGCAACATATAATGCACTCTCTGCCCCCAAAACGCCTTTTTTCCAATTTTCTCTGATGTCCGCAAAATGATCGAAATAACTCTCTTGGAATCGTTCCATACCCTTCTTTTGTTCCTTTAAAATCTTCATTATTCTCATAAAAACTTGCCAACTCGACCTAACTATCACCCTTACGGGAAAGTACGGTACCTTATCGCTTACAACCTCCAACCCATAGTCTTTATAATTTACTCTTCAAAAAATCTGCACAATCGATATAAACTAAATATCAGGGAAAAAAAAAAAAAAACCAATAGGCTGCCAATTTAGGGGATATGAGCTTCGAGGGCATCAGGGAGTGGGTGTTTTTGGCTTCGAGAGGACTGGGGAAGCCAATGCAGGCCCTACAGAGGTTGTTGTAGCAGGTTTCAGTCATGGAGATGGCTAAGGATGGCAGGAGGTGGCGGAATAGGGGGGCTGGAGCTATGCGCACATAGTTGTGCGTGGCCAACCCTGCAATATGCAGGGCGGCCCTCCAGCCCCCCTATTCCGCCACCTCCTACCATCCCCAGCCCTCCAACCTCCCACAAACAACCTCCTTACAACCTCTCTTGCCTTCCCCCATCCTCTGGAACTTAAACAAAGCCACTCCCCTGATGTCCGCCAACTACTTGACAAAACGCCACAGCTACCGTAACAATAAAACCAACTACATATCCCACAAATTCGCACAAGCCTATCAAATTTTTCATTAAATTCAAAACCACCTGTAAAAAACGTACCCTTTCTTCACTGGCGTCCTCCTCCTTGCTTGAATTCTCGTCGGCGTCCTCCTCTTCAGAACTATTTTTCGATTATTCTCTCTATTCTTGTGCTGTCGTTGTCTCCTCTGCGTCTGGACCATCTTGACTTATCAGATGATCCACCAGAGCGTCTTCTTCGACAGCCTTTGAAGAGTTGTCGCCGTCGAAGTCTAGGATTCGGAGTGGGGTTGGGTTTTCCTCCTCTTTGTAAATGTCAGTCATGATTTTGTATGATGAATCTTTAGGATCGAATATTAGCCGGAAATAGGGAACTTTTATCACCGGAAATCGCAAAGAAATCGAAGATGTTTCATTGGTCGTTTTTTGGGTATATTACTCGATTAAGCGATTTTGAAGGGGAAGGGTCGTTTTTAATTTTTTAAAATTTAAACAAACTTCCGTTAATTATAATATTACCCAAATATATTTAAATCTTTTTAGTTTAACCCGTTTTAAATGTTTAATGAATCCTAACTGTGCCACGTTAGTTTCTCTACCTTAAAAAAAATTTAAAATATTTTTGGGGTTTTTTTTTTTAAATACAAACTTGGGAGGTCTAACCAGTTAAATTTCCTCGTTTTCAAGTTAGTTTTTTTCTTCATTTTACTTAGTTTTTTTTAATTGGGAGGGAAAAAGCCTTTTCCAGGGGAGCTGAAGATTTTTGCTCTATCTTTAGTTCACCAATCAGATGTTGCCATCTCACCACTTTTAAATATCTAAAATACTGAATGCCGTTAATTTGCTAGCCTTTGGGAGGGTTTGACACAATTTTAAAAATCTAATTATTATCCCTTTTACATCTAAAAAGTTCTTAATTGTTTTCCGAATTGACCAGTTTCTTTTTTTTGATCATACAATTAATTTAAAAGCTTTTAATGATAAATATATTAGGTTTTGAATTTTTTTCCATGAAAAACTCTATTTTTAAATCAATATCCACTCCATTTTTTTATCCATCCATTTTCAGATTTAAGTTTCCATTACAAACTAAAGTTTCCGTTACAAACTAACCTCTTTTTTTTTGGGAAAACAAATGAAAATTAGTGTTTCCGTCACTTCGGTTGATTTAGAAATTGTTTTGTTGCTTTCCATAGATTTGGAGATTTTTGTTGCTTTTCCGATCTGCTTGCGTGTTTAGCTTCAATTTGTTTTTTTTTTTTTTTTTTGCCGGAAACTCGGTCGCAAAAGCAGTCAGCAGACATTTAGACTTATCACTGAGACATAGGTTTATTTTATTTTGGTCCTTGATTTATTTACCTGATCCTTATATTTATGTTTTATTACAATTTCATTCTTATTCTTGTTTTTTGAATAAGAATAAGAATGAAATGTGCAAATCAATTGAAAGTTAGAAACAATATAATATGATTGATTAAACACAAAGAATTTAATGCAGATATATTATTGATCAAACTCATTTCATCTTGATTATTTCAAGATAAAGTTAGGGTTTATGATGTAGAAAAGGAAATAGAAATTTTAAATTAATAGCAAACAATTTAATTTAGTAATTTTCATAAAGGATAAAACTATAAGTCTATAATTAAGAGGAAATCATACTTGGGGTCAACATAGATAAAACAAAAGAAATGGGAGGCAATAGCAACACTCTAAAATGATTTCTTAAAAGAAATAGAGATAATCATTAATTAAGAAAAATTAAAATGCCTTTAACATCATAAGTTGAAAATAATGTAGAAAAAATTAACCTGAACATATCTAGAAGTCCTACAAAATAATGACTTGTCTAACCAAAGACCAGATTGGAATTTATGTTATTGATGACAATAAGATTTTTTTTGTAATGTAACAATAATTTTCTTATTAATGAATTTTCTGGGAATTAAGCAAATGCAAAAGTGAATTTTATTCATGTGTTTGATTCAATGAAAACTTAGATTTACATCATAGAAGGAAATATCTATGTTTCAATAGACAATTTCTTTATATTAAAATTATAAATATTTCAATTAAAATGATACATTGTTCAAATTAGAGCTGGTCAAAGACAAGTCCCAAGTAACCCAGGCCTGGGCCCGTTTGGGGCTAGTCCCAAATGGGACCAGTCGCTCATGGGCCTAAGTAATATTAGGACCCGGACCAGTCCCTAGGACTAGTTTTATGGGCCTAGGACCGGTCCTAGGACTGGTCCTATAGGCCTGGATAATTTCTTTTCCCTCCTGATCTTTTTTTATATTTTAGGGGCGAAATGAAATTTTATAGGGGGTTTTTAGTATTTTTTAGAGATAGATTAGTAAGTTTCTAAAAATTTAATTAATTTTAAAAAATAATAAATTAATTAATAGTTAATTTTAATTTTTAACATAAATTCACGTTTCACACATTCACGCTTCACAAATAAACAATTAAATAATTTTTTTTTATTAAATTTTTCATTTTCATCGTCAACAATATTTATATCTTTCAAATATGTATTCCTAAAGAGTTCAAGTAGTTCGGGATCTTCAGGGTGCTATTGTAGTCTTCTTTCTGCATGAGTCCAATCTCATAAACACGTTATCACTTCAATCATTCATCGGTTAAAGAACATCTTCTGTCTTCAACAATCCAACCACTCGTTGAAAATGTTGACTCGGATGCAATTGTAGAAACCGGCACAGATAAAATGTCACCTGCCATTTGGGCTACAATGGGGAATCGACTTTCATGTTGGTTCCACCACTGAAGAATATCCATATCATGTTGCCCCTTCATCGTCATAAAGGACAAGTCCACTTGTAGGTAGAAATTCAGCTCATTTGGTCCATGTATGTATGAGCTGGAGCTGCTACTTCCGCCACGTTCCACATACGTCCACTTGCTCAATCCTTGACGGAGGGCTGCATTAATGTAACGACTCCATTCTACTCATATTCTTTTAAAATATGCATAGTAAAAATACATGTAAAATAGCATATTAAGTTAGGCCCAAATTTTTCTTTTATTAAACATATACATTCTTTATACAAAAAGTTGTATCATGTACAAAACTATCAAAAACAGGGTGGACAGTGTAGCCAATTCTCTTCGCTTGATGACGTCCATCCAACTATGTCCTCACCTAGATCCTACAAAACATAGGAAACAACGGGGTGAGCACAATTAAGGCTCAGTAAGCAAACCACTACTTAACTATCCCCGCAACTCTCTCTCTAATTCTTTTCTTACAATTCTCATTTACTCTCTCAATTATACTACTCTCCATTTTCTCCTTCTAAATACTCTTTGCTACTAACTCTCTTTTGTAAGTCACGGCCTCATCTTACCGGAGGCACGGCCAGGACTCGCTCCCATTATCCGTGACTTCTACTCATTCTAGCCGATCGGACTCGGTTATGCATGGATTCGGAACCTTTGGCCATGTGAGTGTATAACTCTCTCTCGGGTACTCTCAAGTATAGCCCTCATTCGCATGCACTCTCACGGACTACACCACTTCTCTCTCTATACTCATGTCGCTCTCTCAATGTGGCATACATGCGGGAATACTCTACCTATACTCACAGGTTCCCCATCGCACAACCTACTCTATTCTCTTGTTTAGCACTACTCTAGCTTTTATTCTCTAGTGCTCATTCTCTCTTTTACTCTACTTTTGGAGTAACTCACACTCCAATTCTCAACTCTTTCTCAAGCTATTTCTCAACGCACAATTACTACGTATGGATGGTTCATGCTCATTAATGCAATTAGGAAATGCCAATATGCAATGTTGCAAGAATTAAGGTTCACAATTCATGCTCATGTTTCTCTTAGGCATTTCATCAAACAACTCATGTGCATACAAAATCTCTACTATAATTACTACTCTACTACATTCTCTAACCATCCAAATTGGGAGAAAACTCCCTCAAGTAACCATAAACCTTGTCAAGGAAAACACTTCCAAATAGGTTTACTAAAAACTCTCTCCAACTTCTTCTATCAACCCAACTCAACATCATAGAAGCTCAACACTTCTCATACTCAACATAATCAATAAGAAATAACTACTAATCTCATCTCAACAACATAAAACATACACAATCTCTACTCAAATGAATTCCTAGAGCTCAAATGAATTCTTAAACCTCAACTTAAGTTGGATTTATTTACCTTGTGAGGGAATAGCTTCTCTAACACTTCTCCTTTCCTTTGGTAGCTTGATTTCTCTCTACAACTTTAAATAATAACCATAACATAAGACTTTAACCAAAACATAATAAAACTCTCATCTAAAGCAAGAATCCTTACCTTAGGATGCTTTAGATTAAAACTCTATAAAAAAACTACTCAAAAAAAGTCCTTAGAAATCCTTGGAAAATTGAAGGAAATTTGAGAGGAAATAGAGAATGGAAGAGGCGGTGGAAATGGATGAAATGAAGGGTTCTCTACACTTAACCCTTTTTAGCTCAACTTATACACAAGCATTCCCAATTTGCCCTTACTCTTTCTTGGAAATTCTATCCATATCCTTTGATTCCTTACAATCACATCCCCATACGAACATATTCTCCATAAAATTTCCTTACATTTTACTCCCCACTTTTCTTGCTAATTAGGGGTAGAATGGTCAAATTGCCCTTAGGGGAAAAAAAATATCTAAAACTTAATACATTTTTCAGCCAACCCGTCGCCGCGGCGAAGACAATTCCGTCGCCGCAGTGAAACTCTCCAACAGCTACTCCGTGGGCTGCAGCACCTCTTCGTCGCGGCGAAGCTTCTTCTTCGCCCCGGCGAAGCCCGTAACACAAAATTCGCCAAGTCTTCATAATTTTCAGGGCAATCATTCAACCAAACCAATACATCCATTCAACCAAGGGCCAACCAAACAAAAATAACAACATATAAGATTAATTGAAGCTGAATCAATAAACATTTAAGCAATACAGCGACTCTTAACTACGTACCTCAAATGGGGCGTTACAATTAAGGTCCGAATCCTCTCTCCTGAACGTTCCACTTCCACTATAAAGAAAAAAGGCTATCCAATTTTTGTTTAAAGTTAGTCAAATAAGACGTATAATCATGTCCTAAATGCTGGCCTATCTCAGTAATTATACAGTTAACTACGTGTAATTTAAACCTAGGATCTAGAGCAATGCCTAATCCATATAAGAATGGAATATCTAACCAATATCTCTCATATTTTTCTTCCATCTTTAAAACAATTTCCCTTAAAATGTTATTATATCTATATTGAGCAAAAGTTTTAGCAATTTGAAGTAAAATATTTAACACTAAATTAGTAGTTGGATAATAAATATCACTTAATGTATTAGTAGCATCATAAAAAATTTGAAGAAATGAATAAAAAATTCACAAACCGCCCAATCATCAGAGCTGACAACTTCCTATGGATAGTGCTTCCGGTTGACGAAATCTGTAATTTGTTTCGCGGTTGGCAAAGCTTTTTCCAACATCAAGTTGGTGGAGTTCCAACGGATAGGAATGTCTATACATAACTTCAAAGGTCGAACTGGTGGGTCTTCTTGCTTACAATATTTGACGTACTCTTGCCATCTTTTATTGCTACCGCTGACGATAAATCTGATAGCCTCGCGCACCCTCTCTATCTTCGAATGTACAGCATCTAAACCTGCTTTAACTATCAAATTGATGATGTGGCAAGCACATCTCTGGTGAAAAAAATTTCCTTCACCACGCGGATCCAATCTCTTTTCAAATAAAGAGATTGCCGCGGTGTTAGCAGCTACATTATCAAGCGTTAGCGCTACAACTTATTAGTTAATAAATATTCTTGCAAAACTTAAAGAATTGTAAAATAAATAGTTTTAGCACTATATTTTTCATATAATGGTTTAAAACCCATCAATTTTTGTTGTAAACCCCAATTATGATCTAAGAAATGTACTGTGACAGTTAAAAAATCGATTTTTGATCTACAAGCCCATATGTCTGATGTAAGTGCAATAGATATATCCCTAAAATTTTGAAATTCGTTTTTAAATTTATTATTTATTTTGTTATAAAGTTTTAGTATATCTCTTCTACTTGTACTTCTGCTAACAGGGGTATATGTTGGACAAAATACAGTTTTAATGTAATGACTCTCTCTCTAGCTAGTATACTCGCAAAATAAACAGTAAAACTCAGTAAATATAAATATTACGAAAATATACATGTAAATGAGTATAAAATAATAGGCCCAATTTTTCTTTATATATACAAAACTATACATAGTGTAAATAGATTTCTCAAGAAGCTCGACAGTGTTGCCCGACCCTTCCGCATCTTGACATTCCAAGCGACCGCATCTCATCTACTACCTGCAAAAACATTGAAAACAACGAGGTGAGCACTAATTGCTCAGTAAGTAAACCCGTTATACTACCCTTCTATCTCCGTTGCTCATATTGTGAATTCTTTCCTTACATCACACTTCTCTCTTCTTCTCTATTCTTTTCTATTCTTTCTCTCTGTTCTTTTTCTATTATTTTTCTGCTCTTTCTCTCTGTTCTTTCTCTATTCTTATTTCTCATTTACTAACATGTAAGCACAATTGGAGAAACTAATTCTGAATAATATGAATGCCGTGATGCATGTGCATAAATGCATAAAGAATGCAATTTCTTTCTGTTTTCTGTTTCTTTTCTTTCTTTCTGTTCTGTTCTTTCTTTCTGTGTTCTATTCTTTCTTTCTTTCTGTTCTATTCTTTTTTCTGTGTTCTATTCTTTCTTTCTTTCTGTTCTCTCTTTCTATTCTTTCTTTCTTTCTATTCCTTCTTTCTTTTCTTTCTTTCTATGCCAATCGGACTCGGTTGAGGCATGGATTCGGAACCCTGGCCATGTGAATGGGTACATTCCTTATCTACATGCACTTCTATTGGACTGTACAACTCTGCTTTCTGATTCTGAGGCCGCTCACTAAAGGCGGCGTTCATGTAGGTAAATTCTGTTGGTACAGTTCTCATCCACATACACTTCTGACGAACTGTACACTTACTTCTTTCTGATTCTGAGGCCGCTCACTGAAGGCGGCGTGTATGTGGGACTATTCTTCTCTGCCACTCACGGGTTCCCCATTGCAACAACCTTCTCTTCTCTTATCTTTTTACAATTAATTCTTTTCTTTCTTTTTCTTTATTCTTTACTATTCTCATCCATGTGTATGTGCATGGAAATATGCTCATTCTTTGCTATTCTTTCTAAATGAAAATGTGAGAATGTAAGAATGCATTATGGCATATAAAAATAGCATTAGAGAACTAGTATTTTCTACCAACAACATTCCCATACTTGAAATTAATCATAGATTATTAGACTACAAAATATTTTGAGGTAGTCATTCTGCACATGTCATATTCAAGAAGGAATATCTCAAGCTATACACATCGGATTGCTACAATCTTGGTCTCGTTTTAAAGCTTAGAGACAGGGCTACAACTTTTATGTTTAGATCTCAACCTAGTTCAATCGGTAAGATATCCAAAAATCACTCAGAATTTCATGGTTGTGACAGGGCAACCATGGTAACATGTTTTCTCTTAGGATTTTCATCAAACAAATTGCATGCATACTCAAACTCTTTTTGGCTACACTTCTACTTCTTTCTCAAGCCACCAATATTTGGAGCAAAACTCCATTAAATCAACACTAAACATGGCCAGGAAACTACACTCCATAAAGTCTACTAAAACTCTTTCTAAATTCAATCAAACTTCCATCAATCACCATATAGGCAAAGTCTACATTCTCATGGCTGAATTTGAATTATCATCAAGTATCAATCTCATCAAAACTTCTCAAAAACATAAGCACATACATACATGTACAAATCTCTACAAACTTACTCAAATCAAACTTAGGGTTGGATTTACTTACCTTGATCTTGGGTAGTTCCACACTGGAAACTCTCTCTTTGGGTAGATCTCCTCTTCTTCTTAAACCCTAAGCATATAACTATAAGAATTCAACACTTTAAAAATTAATCTCATATCATATTGCAAGAACTCTTACCTTTGGATGCTTAAGATTGAATATCTACCAAAATCCAACCAAAAATCCTCTAAATTGCCTTGGAAATTTGATGAAGAAAATGAGAGTATTCGGAGATGAAAGTGGCATGTGAGGGCGTAGAGAATGATAGAGTTTTCAAGAATGAACTCAAAATATCTCATTTATTACTTCTACTTTCCCATTTTGTCCTTGCACTTTCTATGAAATTCCATCTATGTCCCTTAGTCAATTACAATAATGCCCTCATTTTTATTAACTTCTCCTTGAAATTCTATCTCTTTTCACTCCCCACTTTTTCAACTAATTATGAGTGAAAATACCATTTTACCCCTAATGAAATGTTAAGGCATTTTCTTCACACTTGTTCAAGATAACTTTAATAAAATTCAACGAAGGGTATTAGAGAATACGTAAAGCTACATACCTCGATGTGGGCGTTACATTTAATCATGTGAATAAAATAAGGATTTTCAGATAAACAAATGGGAGAGTTCGTAGCAACTATGAATCTTGTTATTTCCTCTCATGCAACATATGCATTGTATTGTCATGTTGAAAGAGTTGAGGATTGTGGATTAAAATTAAGTTGAGTTTGAATTTGTCTACCTGTTCCGCTTGAAGATGTATCTTGCAACTGCATTATTTGGGGGTACTTCTTCTCCGCGTGTCGTCGCATCGTTGAAGTCCCCTTCTCAGCGCCAATAATGGTTCCACATAAATTACATATCTCACACGATTCTTCCCCCTCCCCATTTGTCTTTGGCCGTTTTGATTTGGTGAAGTGTCGCCGTACATTGAACACGGCCCTCTTTGACGGTCGGGGGGGTGGGCTATGCCCGTGCCCGTTGACTCGCAGCTCGCATGTGTTTGGCTACACCTCGTCCTGACCAAATGTGGTTGTGGAATTGCAACTGCTTCCTCTGAAGGAAATGGTGAAAATGGATTGAACCCTTCCATTTCTTCGGTGGATGGAACGTAAAACTCATTTGAGGAAGCATTATAAATTTATGATAAAATAATAAATAATTAAAATGAAAAGAAATTAAATAATAATATGAAATTATGATGATAAATATAAATTGAATGAGAATTTGATTGGAGATTTGGAGTAGAGAGATTGAGAGAATGAGAGATTGATTGGTGTAGAAAAAATGAAAGATTTTAGCGTTATTTATAGTGTAGTTGGGGGGGGAGGGGAATGAAAAAAAAAAAGGGTTATAATAAAAATTATAACCGTTGGCTAGCATATGACCGTTGATTGCCAGCCAACGGTTAAAAAAAAATTATAACCGTTGGCAGCAGCCAACGGTTAGTAAAACGTTTTTTTTTTTTTTTTTATAAAATTTGTAAAATTTTATTTTAACTCTTGTAATTTATGTTTATTTTAAAATTTATAGGGGGTTTTAGTAATTGTACTGGGGGACTAAACTGAAAAATCCAAAAAAAATTGGGCTCGGACCCTCCTCCTTAGGTTTAGTCCCGTTTTGGGACCAAGCCTCCTAGGACCAGGTTTTTGGGCTGGGTTTTTGGACCCAGTCCCAAATGCCCACCTCTAGTTCAAATATTAATAAAAGATAATTTCTACTCAATTTTGCTAAGCGTTACTAAAATAATTTCGGTCATTAAGTGCTGAGGGTCGAAATCTGTTGTTGGCTATTACATAGATTAAGAATTTATTTGAAAATGAAGAACAACATTGGCTGGTGGCGCAGTTGGCTAGTGCGTAGGTTTCGTAGCTGTACCTAAGAGTTATCCTGAGGTTAAGAGTTCAAGCCTCTCTCACCACAAACTTTTTTATCATTTTCAGGTAGAGTCCCCTTGCATTGCATGTTTAGAAATTATAAAGTAAGCTCTTAATTATAAGTAACTGTGTTTTTTGTTTTTTCCACTTATTTAATGTTTATAAAACCTGAAGAAACCTGTAATTTCATGCCTAAATGCATGGATGATGATATAAGATGACATATGCATTGCCGAGGTTTAAGCTTTTGGCCGGATCCTAACAATCAAATAAGTTTAGTTTAATGAAATAAATTATGCTTTCCGAGGTTTATAGCTATTATTTTGCTAGAGTTTCGAAAAGCAATAAATACACCCAAACATTTTGACAAACGCACCACTAACAATATACATATAAAGGACGTTCGACGGTGTTGTGACTTTTGTCTGACTGATCTGTAAAGACATTCCATACAAAAGCGTTGCATCAATGCGGGTGATTAGCACTTGCAACAACGCTAGCCGCCATGCGATACACAATTTATTACGAATGCCGCTTCTGCGGCTAGGCGCAATCGAAGCGATGGACACAAGCCGCAGCGGCTAACAGCAATAGGAAGTATATCTATATTTTTTAGAGTAAACGACATGTTCCCACCCAAGTTCCCACCCTTAAAATAACACGTTAGTGACGGTTGATTCTGATATAGATGCAGTGGGTTATTACCAAACTGCCCTCCCTATTCTTTTTCTTCATCTCCCTTCCTCCGCAATTACCAAACTACCCTCCCATCTTCATCTTCTTCATCCCCTCGTCCGGCCAAGTTGCATCGGTGCGATTCTGCGGAAATGAAAAAAAATATATATATAGTTGATTTTGATTGCAATCTCCACCATTCTCACTAAAAATCATCACAACCTCCACCATTGTTACCAAAATTATCACAACCAAGCATAACCTAAAACCTATTAAAAAATCAACAAACTTCACTCAACTTTCTCATTTTCATCTGTTATCTCCAAATGTTTGTCCAAATAAGCAAATATCCAAGGAGGTGATTTAAATTATTTTAATTAATAGGAAAGCGCCGTGGATTCAGTGCTAACACACAGACACACACACAAAAAAAATAAAACCCTTGTGTTGATTTATGAAATTTTATAAATTTGTTTCACTTAAGCTGTGAATTTCTTTTACTTTCCACATCTTCCAGCCAAAAAGCTTCCTTTTTCTGGAAAGAGAGAAACTTGGCATGATGCATTAAAATTAAAAAACCCGATTAAATTGTCAGATCTAATCCGGCGAGCCCAATTTAGCCATCGCTCGGCCAGATTGTGGTGGCCAAGGCCTTCTTTGGCCATCAAGTAAAGAAAAGAAGGATAAGAGGAAGTGAGAAGAAATGGAAAAATAATGAGAACAAGAAAAAAGGCTAAGAAAAGAGGAGGAAAAGTGAAGAAGAAAAAGACGAAGAATTGAGGAAGAAGTAAAAGAAGAAAAGAGAAGAAACTAGAAAGAGCCGAAGAGAAGGGGAGACAATAAGGTTGCAGTAGAAATAAGTGACAGAGGGAAAAAAAAAATGAAGACTAATGGAAAAAGGAGAAAAAATGAGTTATGGATTTTATATTTTACAATTATTTTATCTGAAGATTTTTTTTTAAGAAATGAAAATATTAAAATATATTAAATGACTCTTTTAACCTTCAATAATAAAAAAAAAGGAGTGCTAATTTAAGGGTAAAAATATAGAATTTATGAAATCAGGTCAGAACTTGTCATTTTCCTACAACTTGGGTGGGAACATGTCGTTTACTCTTTTTATTATATTGTCTATTTTTTTGAGACTGTTTGTAGTTGTGATTTTCTGAAAATTCTGTTTGTTGGTGATTTTCTGGAAAAACCACTTTTGATGGATTCAACATTTTGAAATTTTACTTTTGATTATTTGGAGATGGTGGTTTCTTTTTTTTTCTTTTTTTCCTTTTTATGGCGGTTGGGGTTTGGTATCATAAATAACAATTTATTCTTTGCCAGTTTTACTGTTTAATTAAATGTCAAATATATTAATTAGATGATGGAAACGTTAACAAAATAGTAACTATAAGGGATAAATTGTTATTTCATATGTTTGAGGGGTCATTTTAAAACTTGAGGGGTGAGAAAGTGTCGTTTCGTCAAACCTTGGTGAGAAAAAGTTTTTCTCCCTTTTAAACTATTGCAAAATCTGGAGCACCTGTATCTGTCTCTAGCAAAACCTAAAACAAAAGAGACATCCTTAATCTTAATTTATGGTAATGAAGATTTAACTTCTAATTATGTGCTAAAATTGATGGTTAACGTAAAGCTATTTATTTAAGTTGTCACTTATGATTTTCGAACTAACGCCATAATTATAATGCAAAATATTTCCAAATCAACATCAACTTAAAACTTATAATCCAAGTTGGTTGGCCTATCTATTGCCCCTTTTTTAGCTTGACATAAAAGTAATTTTCAATTTTTTATTTTTAAGAAATTACTTTTGGAATTAAAAATAAATAAATCACGGATATATTAAGTCTGTTTTTAAAATTATAATTTTAAAAAAATAAGATATTATTCTTTTATATTAGAGAGATGAATTCATTCTTAATCATTTTCTAATTTCACACTCATTTTCAAGATTGTATTCAAAAACAGTTTTTTAAAACATTTCCACCAAAAACATTTTGTTAAGAATTGTTGTATCCCTTGTTTTTTAAAACAAAAAACAGTGTTTTGACACGAAAAAATTAATATCAATTAAATATGTATCAATGATCCAAACTTTAAGATTGACTACTTTTCGGTCAAACTTGGAATTCTTAAATCTAATAGTGCATATGATAATTACTAGAAATTGATAGATATTTATTATTTTCTAAAAAGATCTTAAAGCAAAAGTGTTAGATATAAATAATAAAATAATAAATCAATGAAATGATAGAAGTACCTGGACTGATTGTAACAAATGTTGCTTTGCCTTCATCTTGTTGGTAATGTTAAGACACATGATGAGCTCCATATGGATGGCCAGATGGGAGAGCAAAACTTAATTTATAATAAAATAAAACAAGTCAAATAATATTTGGTCCTTTTCGATGGAATTGCTTTTCAAAATTTATGGCTTAGCTTGAGGGCCAAGGCAAACACCAACCATCCCTTTCTAGGGATGTGGGCACCCCACATGATAAATTGATAACGATGCTTCACCTATGCTTTTTTTTTTTTTTTCTAACAAAAGTTTGTCCTTTTGAATTAATATTTAGGGTTTACTATTTAACCCTAAAGGTTAGAAGAAAACTAAACACACCCAAGGATTTTGGATAATAAAAAAGCACACAAATTTTTTATTATTTTATTATACAATAATACCATTTGTCTAATTATATACTCTTTCCAGTTTATATAGTTAAAATAAAAATTGAAAATAATATTTAATTAGACAAAGAGTATTAGTTTTTACAATTAAAGGAGCCAATTTTTTGGGTGCAGTTGTTATTATCCATAATTCTTGGATGTTTTTGTACTTTCCTCTAACTTTGAGGAGAAAATGTTGTCAACTCTTATTATTACTGGACCCTGCGGTAGAAAGAAAACATAATGTTGAAGGATTTATCGCCGCTGCCTCCGCGTGTCAGGATCGGATATTTTAGGAGGTGTTGTTTTCATTGGATGTCGTATTTGTCCCTCGTCCATCTCTACTCTTCTACTGTACTGATTAAAGATGATTGAAAAAAACCGACACAATGAGACTATCTGATAATTTAATGACATATATATATATTTATCAAATTTTTTCTTTTATATTTTTATCAATAATTTATTTATCTAATTTGAAGACAAATTGTAAATGCATATAAAAACATTTTTCATGGTATTTAAAATTACTTTTCATATATAGTATTAAAACATCTTGAATAAAGATAGATTCATAAACATTTCTCACAACTTTTTCTCACAAACACTGATGTGACAGTTTGTAATTGGTCAGTTCGTATTTGGTCAAATTAAACTCATTACGAGTTGACCAATTATGAATTGACATGTCAAGTTTGTAAGAAAAAATAAGTGATAAGGATTTGTAAGTATAATGTAATACTAAAATATCTTTCCAACATATATACCTAACGCCTCCCAAAATGTCAAAGGATGCACAGATTCATCATCTATTTTCGTTGTCCTCAATTATTTGGAAGATATTGTTGGTGACCCAATTCATTATCATAAAAATTGAAGTCATTATGTCTGGTAGGTTTTGATAGTTTAGTTGTGAAATCATTTTTATACAAATAATTAAATTAAAAAAACCAAGATTTAAGATAAAAGATAATAAACTATCTTTTGGTGGTTGAGTGATTTGATAAGAATTTTTGAGTATATTATTTAAAAAGTATTGAGTTCGAATCTCCTCTCAGTTATTAATAGAGAGGACCACTGGAGCTTTTATCCGACTTTTAGTTCTAAGTCCCAAAAGATTAGTTGATGTACGTGTAAACTGAACACTCCAATCATTAAAAGAAAAAATTAAGATAGAAGAGAATATTATCCCACTCTATGGAGATCAACCCAACAATTCAAAATGAATAAAATACAAAGACCCAAAAACCAAAAATGAATAAAATACAAAGAGGAATCATCGTCATTAAAAATTACATAAATGACAGGAGTGTCATAGGATACAAGATCATGCAAATTTATATAAAATTATATAAACAAAGATGGGTAAGGTCAGAACATCATGGAAGAATTTCGTTTTCGATTTCGAATTCTTGTTTCATTTCTTTATATTATTATCTTAATGCAGCAGCTAGTATATATGATTTCATGGGCCACACAAAAAGACTCCCATACAATTGTTTTAGCAACTAAGCTTTTATTTTATTTTATTTATAGAGAAAACCTTAAATTTGAAGTAACCAAAAATACCTTTCTTTTTAAGGATATTTCCTTCCTAAAACATTTTTTTTTTTTTTTTTTTTTTTATAACCGGGTGTCCGGGCCAACTTGCGTGCACCTAAACTAATCCCCGAGATCCATTGAACACCCTATAAACCCATTGGATCATGTAAGTCACAAATGTTAACATTAACAAACTCATAATTCAAAACCCTGGACCATGATCTAATTGATTGATCAAAACCTAAGGAACATCTAGAATTATTATAAGTCAATAAACATTGGTGGAACTAAGTTATTAGAATTTCAAATTTTAAAAATACAAAATAAAAATTTTCTTAAAAAAAAAAAAAAAAAGTAAGGGTGAGCACGGGTAGTGAGTAGAACCGGAATCGGAACCGAAACCAAAACCGACACTGTGCGGGTAGGTTCCGGTTCCATTTTTTTGGAATCGATACTATGCGGTTCTGGTTCCGATTCCTACATGTGGAGGAACCTAAATCGGAACCTGGAAAAAAGAACCTACAGCGGGTACCCAGCTTGGAACCTGCAGCGGGTACCTGGTTTGGAACCTGTTTTGGAACTTGGGCTGAAATCAAATATTTGTGAAGAATGGGAGGTCCAGGTAATTTTACATAAAAAATTAAAATAAAAAAAGTTAAATTTTTACAATAACCTAATTAAATAAATATACCATTATACTTATTATGTATAAATTACACCATATAAAAAAATTTAATATATTAATATTAAAGTTTTGATTAATTAAGTGTATAATTAGAATTATGACCAATTAAAAGTATTTTAATGTTATTAAAAGAATTATTTTTTAAAAAATAATATATTTGATTGAATAATAATATAATATTTAGTTATTTACTTCAATTATCAAGTTATAAGTATATCTGCAGTAAATTAGTAATTAATTAATTATATATGATAAACTGATAAACATTAATACATTACTAGTTAAATGATTATTTAATCAATTATAACACTACATTATAGCTAAGTGATTACTTAATTAATTATAAGTTTATAACACTACATTAGTAATTTAGTACATTACTTAATTAAATAATTATAAATTTAAATAATTATATTTATAATATAATTACTTAATTAATTATAACATTACAGATCACATAATTAATTATAACATTACATAATTAAATGATTACTTAATTAATTATGACATTATATTATAAACATTAGTGATTTACTACATTAGCATAATACTTAATTAAATGATTAGAAATTTAATTAATTATAATATTACATTATAAATTTTTAGTATGATTACTTAATTAATCATAACATTCTATTATAAACATTAGTACAATACTTAATTAAATAATTAGAAATTTAATTAATTATAATATTACATTAAAGATTTACAATATGATTACTTAATTCATTATAACATTACATTATAATATGATCACATAATTAATTATAATATTACATAATTAAATGATTATTTAATTAATTATGACATTAAATTATAAACATTAGTAATTTACTACATTAGCACAATACTTAATTAAATGATTAAAAATTTAATTAATTATAACGTTACACTATAAATTTATAATATGATTACTTAATTAATTATAACATTACGTTATAAACAAATGATTACTTAATTAATTATAACATTCTATTATAAACATTAGTACAATATTTAATTAAAGGATTAGAAATTTAATTAATTAAAATATTACATTATAGTTAAATAATTTTTTAATTAATTATAACATTACATTATATTATAATCACTTAATTAATTATAACATTACATAGTTAAATGATTATTTAATTAATTATAAATTTATAACATTACATTATAAACATTGGTAATTTACTACATTAGTACATTACTTAATTAAATGATTGAAAATTTAATTAATTATAACATTACATTATAGATTTATAATATCATTACTTAATTAATTATAATATTTCATTATAAATATTAGTACAGTACTTAATTAAATGATTAGAAATTTAATTAATTATAATATTAAATTATAGATTTATAGTATGATTGTTTAATTAATTTAATTAATTGTTTGTGCTTTGGTTTTGATTGAGGAATTTTATGTGAATTGTGATGAATTGATTGAATTCAAGTGTTGCCTAGAGATTAGAGGATTTATAGATCACATTGGACATAAATGAATGAGTAATCAAAATTTGTTAGGGGTGTATTTATAACTTTTAAAGTATTTTTGTCATGTTTTAAACTAATAGGGGATAATTGATTTTTTACAAGATACCCATGAAAGGAATTGGAACTAGAGATGGCAATGGGCTCGGTATTTTCAGGTACCCGACCCGGCCTGGCCTGAAAAGGTTGGGCTTTACCCGGTGTTCGCGAGCTTGGGCTTTACCCGATGTTCGCGAGCTTGGGCCTGATTTTAAGGCCCGACCTCGGGTATGGGGCGGGCCTGGGTATGTCTTCAGGCACGACCCGACCCGACAATTTCAATATTAATTTTACTAAATTATCTTTATACTATATATTTAATTACAAGATTATCCTACATATATAAACTCATTTTTCCCAAACCCTAATCTCATCTCATTTGATGAGTATTAAAAAATAAATAAATATTTAAAAACAATTTTTAGAATTAAAAATATAAACAAAAATTGAAATTTATTAATATTTAAAAATTCACATTATAAAAATGGGCGGGCTTGGGTCGGGCCTGAGGTTACGAAAAACTCGTTGGGCCAGACTTGGGCTTTACCTATCATACCTGTGACGGGCTCGGGTTGGGCTTGGGCCTTTGTCATGAGGTCGGGCTTAGGCCTAGGCCGAGGGATACCCGATCCCAATCCCAGCCCGACCTAGTACCATCACTAATTAGAACTTGCATTTTAGGTTCCAGTTCTTTAAATTTAAGAACCTGCATTGTGTGGTTCCAATTTTGATTCTTTTTTTTTTTTTTTTTTTTGAGAATTTGTACTATACAGTTTCAATTTTGATTTTTCCAAAAAATACAAAATACCCAAAACCGCTCACCCCGCGAAAAAAAGCCTACCTAAAAAGTTAATAGAATTTGAGGAGAAAATTTAACTCCCCGGCCATCCCAAGTTTCCATTTAACAAAATGGCCTTGAAAATGTTTTTCATTTTTTGTTTTAATTTAGAGAAGCTGACGTGGCATAGTTAGGATTCATTAAACATGTAAAATGGGTTAAAATGAAAAGATTAAAACATATGTGGGCAAACTCATAATTAATGAAATTTTTTTAAAATTTGAAATTTAAAAATGAGCCCCACCCATTCAAATCGCTTAATCGAGACTGATTAGGGCAAAAATCGATTTCTTGAACCCTAAACGAAGACTGTGCGATTTCCGATCAAAACTGCAATTTTTCACACTATATTCAATCCTAAAATCGATTTCTTGAACCCTAAACAGAATCTCTGTGATTTTCGGCGATACAGTCCAAATTTTCGATCGAAATTGCAAATTTTCACACCAAATTCAATCCTAAAATCGATTTCTTGAACCCTAAACAGAATTTCTGCGATACAGTCCACATTCACAATCGAAACTGCAAATTTTCACACCAGATTCAATCATAAACCATGGCTGACATTCACAATCAAGAGGAAAACCCAACGCCACTTCGAATCCTAGAGTTCGGTGGCGCAAGCAGTTCAATGGCTGCTTCGGTGGATCATCCGATTAGTGAAGGTGGTCCATAGGCAGAGGAGACAACGGCGGCACAAGAACAGAGAGAAGAATCGCAAAACGGTTCTGAAGAGGAGGAGGCCAGCGAGAATTCAGGCGAGGAGGAGGAGTCCAGCGAGAATTCAGGCGAGGAGGAGGAGTCCGGCGAGAATTCAAGCGAGGAGGAGGCCGGCGAAGAAAGGGTACGTATTTGTTTTGGGAGTATTGCTCTATACTGTCGCTTAAGCGATCATTTGTGTCAATTTAAGCAGATATTTTGTATCGCTTAAGCGATTCATCTCTTTTACTTATGGTCCCTTAAGCGATTCCAGCGAAAAAGGTACGTATTTGTTTTGGGAGTATTGCTCTATACTGTCGTTAAGCGATCATTTGTGTCGCTTAAGCGATCATTTTTATCGCTTAAGCGATCATCCTTTTTTTATGTCACTTAAGCGATTCCAGATTGCTTAAGTGATCTTGCCTGAGGCAGAATCAACAATCTGCCCAGGTCTAAGATCGCTTAAGCAATCTTTTATATCGCTTAAGTGATTCATTCAATTTACTCTTGGTCGCTTAACCAATTTCAGATCGCTTAAGAGATCTTGCACGAGGCAGAAATGAAGATCTCTAAGCGATCCGAAATCGCTTAAGCAACTACAGAGGTAATTTTTGTTGTTAATATTTTATTTTATTATTGTTTAGTTATTTTTGTTGCTGATATTTTTTTATATCGATGTGTAGATTGTGCGGACTGTAAACTAAAGACTATGGGTTGGACATTGTAAGCGATAATGTACGTACTTCCCTGTAAGGCTGACGGTCAGGTCGAGTTGGGAGTTTTTGAGAGAATAAAGGTGATTTTAGATGATTGAGGAATGGTGAAGAACGATTCAAAGAGACTTGTTTCGGTTAGTTTTTTAAAATCGGAGGCGTTCTGGGGCAGGGAGTGCTTATATGTTGCTACACTTAGTAAATGCAAAAAATAGCAAGAAATGTGGTTCGTGGTGGATGGAAAGCCACTATGTTTTGGGATGATGGAATATGCCTTGGTGATCGGCTTAGGATGTGGGAAAATGCCAGATGAGGATGAGGCAAAGGCAATAAAGGAGAGTACGACAGCCAAAAGGTTGGCTAACAAGGTTTTGCAGAGGGAAGCGTCTATTACAGGATGCGATTTAGGAGAGGATAGAAAGAATTCGGTTAGGGATTCAGAGAAGTTCAAATGTGCTTGGTATTGTTCTTACATTCGATCCTAATGGTGGTGACTCAACAAAAGCCGTTGATATGGATGGGTGAGGTTTGCAAGCAACTTAGACTTCTTAATTCTTATCCTGGGGAGGGTATTATTTAAGCGAACCATGGACTCCCTACAAGGGAAAAACATGGCGTTAAAGCAGTCCTAATGGGTCGAGAAGGATTAATCGAGCACGTACAATTGTTTGGCTTCCCATGGGCAATGCAGGTAAATATTAATAGCTTTTTGTTTATTTTTTTGTAATATATGTGTTTGATTATGATATAGACTGTTTTTTACAATGTAGGCTTGGATGTATGAGGTCGTCCTTATCTTCGCTAAGGCGGGGGGGGGGGGGGGGAGGAGGAAGAGTTCGAATGTGTGACAGCATTTCCTAGGATGTTGCCGGGCAGTCAAGAAGTGTACCATGGGATTACGACCAATAGACATTGAAATTGAAGGGCTCAGGTAAGATTAAAGAGTAAGTTTTGATATGCAGTTGCTTTAAAATGTTGCTTCAATCTGATTGATTTTGTTCCTTATTGCAGGGAGTCGTCTGTTCTTCTCACCACTACTAGGGATGAAGTGAAAAAGGAGTATGTACATCTTTCGAAGCATTGGAGATGAAAGGGATGAACGGATAGACCGTCTGATGAGGGACCTAGCAGGGGTCACAGATGTGACGGCAATTGCAGAGTCACTGCTTGAGAACTGTGGTGACGCTGGATGATGAAGCTCTAATCGGGGGAGGAAGGAGGAGGAGGAGGAGAGGGAGGAAGAGGTTTGTATGCCTCAGCAAACCGGTATAACAAGTAATGCTTTGCCGAGATGTCGACGTCGGAGAATGAGGTGGTTGACCTCATAATGGCCTGTTTGAGAGTTTTACAACAGCCGTTTAGACAGGTTTGACAAGATGGAAGAGCAGATGAAAAGGGTGGAGGAGAAAGTGGATAAGGTGGTAGAGAAAGTTGGTATAGTGGAGGAGGAAGTGGTGGAGTATTAAGAGGGTTGAAGTGCAACTTGGGCTGAAAGAGAGAGTCGAAAGAGCAAGTTTGTTAAATCGCCTACACGGTAGTAACACATGGAAGAAGAGGAAAATTAAGAAACAATGGAGGAAGAAGCAAAAATGGAGGAGGTTAAGGAGGTTGGTGGAAGAAGTGGGTCAGTGATAATGGAGGAGGGTGAGATGGGAGGCGAAGGAAGCGGGGATGTACAAATGGAGGAAGCGGGAAGAGTGGGTAAGCAAAATGAACTCAAAGGTTGATTTGTATAGGCCAATGGGAGGAAAAAGAAAAAACCTTCTATGCCTATTACAATGAATCAGGAAGTGATGCCAATGTAGAGTGTAAGACAGGGGATTATCATCGGAATGGTTTGAACTGTTGTTGACGAGGGTAGGTGGTTGAGGACTTGTTGAGTTATTTTCGCTTAATTTTCCTTATTTTTGCTTAGTTTTTTCATACTTATCATGTTGTATTTAATTGATGCAGCACATCGAGAGGTATTGGCAATGATAAGGCTATGACGACCGGTAATCGTGATCTATTGTATCTCGAATGTGCCATCAACGATGTGGCGTTTGGCCAAACGCTTGTTGATAAGGTTTTCACTATGATTTGCATTGAATTTTGATAGATTTAGGATACTTTTCATCAATTTGGGCTATAATTGCTACCTAATTCTATTAATTTGTCTTTGTAGGCCTAAACGATGATTTTTAGCATAAATGACAGTTTTGAGCGTAAATTGTGTAACTTGAGCTTGAAAACTCGGAATAACCTGAATTTAGAAGCTTTGGAAAGATAAGAAGAAGAGCTAAACATTATGTTTGGGTTTTCCCTAATTCTGACTGGACAAAGGTGAAAACTTGGCTTGAAGTCGTGAAAAGGACGCTGGGAACTGAGAAAAACGTCTTGGACGTGCTTCAGTATTTCTGCCATAACTTGAGCTGTGGACCTCGGATTGTGCTGATTCTTGAACGACCGAATATAATTTAAAGGGCTACAATTCATATGTTTGACACTTTCCAGATTATAACTATATCATGCTCAAATTGGGATGTAAGTCTTCGCCGCGGCGAGGAAAATCTTCGCCGGGGCGAAACCTGCGTCAGATGAAAAATAAAACGAGCGTTTTGGCTTGCTAGGGCTTTGCCTTAGTGTGAAGAGGTATAAATTAGAGCGAAAAGGAAGAGAAAAGGGGCTTGGTTCGTGATTTGGGAGGCAGCTCATGGAAGGAGAAGATTATTGAAGATTTGGCTTCAATAGAGAAGATTCTCCATCTTTTGCTTGCTTTTCAATGATGAATCTTGATTCAGTTTGTTTTGTTGTTTTATTTTCGTTTTTGAGTATGAACTGAGTTGTTTAGCTAGGGTTTGATGTAATCTTGATAAATGATTCAAATTTATATGGATTGAATTACTTTGAGTTAATTTCATGATTGAGTGTTTATCTCTTTGTTTAATGTCTTTGGATGCTTGATCACCATTCAAATGTGGTTGTTCACAATGAGACTGAGAAGTGATTTGTGATTGTGCCTCTGGGATAAATACCATAGATTAGCAAACGCTAGAGATAGGTTTAGCGATCTATGAAATCTAGATAGAATTCCACAAAGCTTAAAATCCTTTGAACTATTAATCTCATTTTGTTGGGTGCGGAAGCTTAATAGGGATAAGTAGGGAAATGTGACATGAGAATGTATGTTTACAAATTAGGGAATTCGATTTTCAATCAAGGAATTAGAACTTGGGTAATAGATTCTATGATTTGGGTTAGCGTATTTAGGTGAATCAACACCCTAGCATTTGTTTAGAATTGTTTAATTAGTTAAGTTGTTGGGTTTTGGCATTTGTATTTAGTTTGTTAATCTTCCATCAATCCATTATTGTTGTTCTACATTGGACTTAAACTAGAAAAATCGGTAATTAGTAACACTATCCTCGTGGGAACGATACTCACTCATCACTATATACTTGAGCGACTAGTATACTTGCTATTTTTGCATGTTGTAGTAAACACGCACACTGTTTCGTATATATCGCAATTTAATAAAAAGGCCGTGGTAGAGATGCAGCAAAAAGAGCCAAGCGAAAAAGATTGGGCCCAGAAGACTTGGGCTGCGCCTTGATGATTTTAAGTTTGATGACAAGATGATGCAGTATTTACGGGGGGAAAGGCCAAAATATGGCCACAGTTGGGCAAAGGTTAAAAGAGTCTACTACATCATCAACATTAGGGATATGCATGGATAGAGTCGTGCACTTCTAGAGGAGGGTTGCTGAACATCCTTGACTGCAACCTAACTATTTGTCGAGACAAGCCGTTGGATACTGAGTTGGAGCCACTATCCATGTTGTTCCGCGGCTGTTTGCGCGACAACGGGATGTCTGAGCACTTGGTGATCAAGTACTGACGGAAAGTGGCCAGTCAAGCACATTCATGTCCCAACAAATGAATCAAAGGTAAATTTTGTATAAAACTAACTTACATAATACATGTTCTATAAGCTGTTCTAATGCTAATGTCTTATTCCTTTGTAGTGCTGATTGTGGGGCCATGCCCTGAAATTTATTTAGTTCGACATGACCAACAGCCTGATGGACAGCTTGAATGACGAAACAATGAGCAACTGTGAGAGTACTGGCTGTTGAGTGCTTCCATGGGGAAATAGATCTGTTTTGAATGACCACAACCAATCAAAAGGTATGGAACTTGGACTTTGAATTTGTAGTTTATGTGATGTTGATGTTGATACTTGGGTTATGGTGCTGATGTTGCAGATGTCATGCTTATACAGAGCTTTACCGAAATAGATGGAGTCAGTGAACTTCTCAATCTTGCACTCCATAACTTGGGTTTGTGAAGAGAGGAAAATTTTACTCCTGGACATTCCAAGTTTGCATTTAACAAATTGGCTCTGAAAAACTTTTGATTTTTTTTTTATTAGAAAGTTGATGTGGCTGCAGTGTGCCGCATAATTTTACAGGTGCTGGCAAACAATGAGGGGAACTTCTCAAACTGGCTTGGGTGTTAGAGTAGGCTATCGGCAAGGCATACCAATCAAGGCTGGTGCCAGGAGGAGGCATCTGCAATCAAGGCTGCTGGCAAGGCATGGTACCAAACAATGATATCAGACAGTGATTATACAGAATTCGAAAACTTCTTAAAGTGGCGACATCTGCAATCAAGGCTGCTGGAAAGGCATGGTACCAAACAATGATATTAGACAGTGATTATACAGAATTTGAAAACTTCTCAAAGTGGCGGCATCTGCAATCAAGGCTGCTGACAAGGCATGGTACCAAACAATGATCTCAGACAGTGATTATATAGAATTCAAAAACTTCTCAAAGTGGCGGGATCTGCAATCAAGGCTGCTGGCAAGGCATGGTACCAAACAATGATATCAGACAGTGATTATACAGAATTCGAAAACTTCTTAAAGTGGCGACATCTGCAATCAAGGCTGCTGGAAAGGCATGGTACCAAACAATGATATTAGACAGTGATTATACAGAATTTGAAAACTTCTCAAAGTGGCAGCATCTGCAATCAAGGCTGCTGGCAAGGCATGGTACCAAACAATGATCTCAGACAGTGATTATATAGAATTCAAAAACTTCTCAAAGTGGCGGAGGCTGTCACAGGAGGGAAATAAGAGGAAAAATGGTACTTGGAATTGGGTTTTTCTTTGCAATTGTCTAGGTGGAAGAAATTTTATTACAATCAGAACTAGAGTTAAATGTCTTAGGATTTATTGTGTTTTGGCACTATTATGGATGATTTTAAGTTTAAACTTTCAATTACATTAATGTCTATTTTGATTTGTGATTAATAAGATTGATATGAATTATTTAATTTTGCTGCTTATTCTTTTCAGATTTGGGAGGAAAATGAGTGAGGTCGAAATGTATCACAATCACAATTATTTCGAAATTCAGGATAAATGTAGGAAATATCTGTTTTGCCCATGATCGCTTAAGCGATATATGAGCGACCACATATATCTCTTAAGCGACCAAAAGTTTTCCTCGAATGATCGCTTAAGTGATCTAAAATCGCTTAAGCGACCAAGAGTAAAAGCGAAGAATCGCTTAAGCTATCAAAGGGATCGCTTAAGCGATCATAGATCTGGACATGTTGATTCTGCCTCATAAATGATCGCTTAAGCGACCAAGAATAAAAGCGAAAAATCGCTTAAGCGATACCAAATCATAGATCTGGGCAGACGTTGATTATGCCTCGTAAATGATCGCTTAAGCGATTTGAAATCGCTTAAAGTGATCTGAAATCGGTTAAGCGACCAAGAGTAAAAGCGAAAAATCGCTTAAGCGATACCAAGGGATCGCTTAAGTGATCATAGATTTGGGCAGATGTAGCGAAAAATTGCTTAAGCGATACCAAGGGATCGCTTAAGCGATCATAGATTTGGGCAGATGTTGATTCTGCCTCATAATTGATCGCTTAAGCGATCTGAAATCGCTTAAGCGACCAAGAGTAAAAGCGAAAAATTGCTTAAGCGATACCAAGTGATCACTTAAGCGATCATAGATTTGGGCAGATTTGATTCTGCCTCAAAAATGATCGCTTAAGCGATCATGTCCAAGGCAGAATCTCTTAAGCGATCATTCGTGTGGGCACTTATGTATTCTTAGTTCGTGATCGCTTAAATGATCATAAATCTCTTAAGCGACCAAGTGTAAAAAGTGAGAATCGATTAAGTGATATCATAAATACCACCGGATCTCTTAAGCGACTAAGTCTAAATCTTAAGTGATCCTATGTATTCGGATTTTTGTTATTGTATTTTAGAAGATCAGTTAAGCGATTAACGCTATCTTAAACATATAAGGTGTACGATTCGTTCTCAAACTTTGTTTACTCCTTAAAATAATAACTCTTTAAAATCAGACCGAGAAGAATCTCAAAAGAGTGTAATATTTATCAATGCTCTAAAAATTTCACCGTCTTCTTCTTTATCCATATCTCAATTGTGAAGCCATTTTATTGCTCGAACTCTTAACATATAAGGTTTACAATTCGTTCAGTGGACCATGACCGTTATTATATTTAAATTAAACATATAGTTCTTTTACGTCTATATCAAACATATGTCCATAAACTTGGGAGATAAATATTGAAGTAAATTACCCTTAATCAGTTAAGCGATCCTGTTTATTTAGCGTTAATCGCTTAAGAAGGTTACAACAGTTGTGCTAAAACACTTATTGTGATAACAGGAGCGAGGCGTTGTTCATAGTGAAAACGTTTCTGAAAAATTCTGGCACTCTCTTGGTCTACAGAGTGCAGAGCATATGGTTACAGAGTTCAATTATATATATCGGTAAAGCGATCCTATATACATAAGCCATGATTTGCTTAAGTGATATCTCGCATCGCTTAAGCGATCTGCCTAATTTCCTTTGTACTGTACAATAATCATTCTCAAATTCAAGGCTAGAGATTTGGGTCGAAAAGAACTAGATAACCATGCAAGCTTAGTGAACATATCTTCTTCTTCTTTCTTTAGAACATAAAGGGTGCGTTTGGTTGAATATTCCTATCCATATTCCCAATCCTATTCCCAAAATATTTGTTTGTTTAATTATTTAGGAAATATTAGTTAATTTTTTTAATTAATTAAGACCCTTTAAGTTCATTAATTTCATTAAATACCCCTAGAAAAAAAGTTTAAAAATTAACAGAAACACCCCCACCTACCCATACTTGTCAGATTCTGACAACCACCGTCGGTAGTAGCCGGAATCTGTCACAACAGCTTACAAACGACCATCGGTGGTAATTCACCGATATGACATTTTTCGGCCAGATCCATAGTGGATCTCATCGAAAAAGGCCAAATGTGGCCGTCATGGATGGCCAAAGAAATGGCCGTCATTGATGGTCAACGACGGCCATATATTTGGCCATCGCTGACGGGTAGATCTAGACTTTTGCAGTCGTCGACGGCCAGATTTGGTCATAGATCTGGTATTTTCCAGCAAGATCCGTGGTCGATGTGGCTGAAAAATACCATATCGACGCCCTATCCACCAGATCCAATTGGTCTGCGTTGTAACGCCCTTTTCCAGCCAGATTTCGATGGTGGTGGCCGAAATCTGGCAAGTATGGGTGGGTGGGGGTGTTTCTGTTAATTTTTAAACTTTTTTTCTGGGGGTATTTAATGAAATTAATAAACTTAAGGGGTCTAAAAGTAATTAAAAAAATAAACTAATATATACTAAATAATTAAACAAACAAATATTTTGGGAATAAGATTGGGAACATAGATAGGAATATTCAACCAAACACACCCTTTATGTTCTGAAGAAAGAAGAAGAGGATATGTTCACTAAGTTTGCATGGTTATCTAGTTCTTTTCAACCCAAATCTCTAGCCTTGAATTTGAGAATGATTATTGTACAGTACAAAGGAAATTAAGCATGATCGCTTAAGCGATGCGAGATATCACTTAAGCAAATCATGACTTATGTATATAGGATCGCTTTACCGATATATATAATTGAACTCTGTAACCATATGCTCTGCACTCTGTAGACCAAGAGAGTGCCAGAATTTTTCAAAAACTTTTTCACTATGAACAACACGTCGCTCCTGTTATCACAATAAGTGTTTTAGCACAACTGTTGTAACCTTCTTAAGCGACCAAGGCTAAATAAACGGGATCGCTTAACTGATTGAGGGTAATTTACTTCAATATTTATCTCCCAAGTTTATGGACATATGTTTAATATAGACGTAAACATTCTACACCATATATGTTTAATATAACCGTAAAATAACTAATTTAATTAAAATATAATAACGGTCATGGTCCACTGAATGAATCGTACACCTGATATGTTTAATATAGACGTAAACATTCTACACCATATATGTTTTATATAGACGTAAAAGAACTATATGTTTAATTAAAATATAATAACGGTCATGTTTCACTGAACGAATCGTACACCCTATATATTTAATATAGACATAAATATTCTACACCATATATGTTTGATATAGACGTACAAAAACTATATGTTTAATAAAAATATAATAACGGTAATGGTCTACTGAACGAATCGTAAACCTTATATGTTAAGAGTTCGAGCAATAAAATGGCTTCACAGTTGAGATATGGATAAAGAAGAAGACGGTAAAATTTTAAGAGCATTGATAAATATTACACTCTTTTGAGATTCTTCTCGATCTGATTTTAAAAGAGTTATTATTTTAAGGAGTAAACGAAGTTTGAATGACTAATCAACGGATTGTTTGTGCAGATAGTTTTGCACAGTTACAGCTCCGTACGATTCGTTCAATAAAGAATATTTTATTGCAAACAACTAACAATTTTATGTTTGGAGTTGTAACTCTGCAAAACCATTTGCACAAACAATCTGTTTAATAGTCAAAGGAACTTCGTTTACACAGGGTCGCTTAAGCGATCATGTGATGGGCAGAATCAATATCTGCCCAGGTGCATGATTGCTTAAGCGAGTCTTCTCTTTTCCCCATCGTCGATTAAGCGATCTAAGCGATCATGCACCTGGGCAGATATCATGTGATGGGCAGAATCAATATCTGCCCAGGTGCATGATTGCTTAAGCGATCCGTGATATCGCTTAAGCGATCCGTGATATCGCTTAAGCGATTCTTCTCTTTTTCACGTGGTCGATTAAGCGATCATGTGATAGGCAGAATCAATATCTGCCCAGGTGCACAATCACCTAAACGATCCATGATATCACTTAAGCGATCCTGTATGAAAAACCCTTTGTTGCTTAAGTGATCATGGGCAATACATATTTTTCCATCTTTTCTCCCGAATTTTGACAAACTAAAATTATCAACACATATTAATTCAATACTTTCTCCTCAATTTGACAACCTAATTCCAAACTAAAATCACCAACAAATATTTAGGTCATGTAACAAGAATACTAAATATAAAAAATGATTTATTCAAGGTAACAAAAAAATTTAAAACATCAATAATTGAAAACAATAACTCATCAACAGTTGGCCTTGGCAACTCCCTGAATTTCATCCTTCTTTGAACCTAATTTTCTGGATCTGCATGTGATTACTTCTGGCAACTGCTTCTCTTGTGGCCAGGTTGCTTGCAAATTGAGCACTTATTCATCTTCTGAGGAACCTCAGAGGCTGATGGAATACGCTTAACTTTTTTTCTCCCCTTTGCTATCTTCTTGAATGGCAGATGGATGATAATGTGAGCCAACTTTAGCGGCACTACCCACTGCTCTTCTGGAGGCACTGGATATATCATTTCTGAATAAGCTAGCATGTAGTGATTTGCCATGTAGAGAGGGGAGCAAAGTTCCATGTAAATTCTTGAACCAAAATCCGGCTTCCGTTGGTGTTTCAGTGCTACTAGTGCATGAGGACAAGGTAAACATTGAATGTCAAGCACTTTACAGCTGCAAGTTTTACTAACAAGGTTAACTAGAGCATCCGGACCATAGCCGCGTACAATGAACTCTTAAGCATTAAGAGGATAGGCAAACAATGCATTTGACAGTTCCATACGTTCTCGCAATAATTTTTCAACTGATGGAACAAGGGTTGTAGTAAAATTATCTGACTCCGTATGACTCTCATGGAACCACCGTGACAATGTCCTCTGGATTGCATAAAAAAGTGCAACTATTGGAAACTCTCTTTCTATTAACAACTTCGAATTTATGGACTCAGTTATGTTCGTGGTCATGACATCAAACATTCTTCCAGGAAAGTAAGCTCTCCTCTATTGCTCGAAACCAACATTATGCTCAAGATACTTAGCAACTCTATCATCCTTGATTCGGATTTGCCGGAAGTGCTCCTCGAACTCATTAACTCGATAAGTTTTTGCTGCCATGTAGTATGTCTGAAGGAGGCCAACACACTTAAAACTTTTGTTTTAGGTTCTCACCAAGGTGTCTCATACAGAATCCATGATGTGCTTGACGGTAAATAGTGACAATCCCCTTCTTTATAGAGTTATGCCTATCAGATATTATGCACAACTCATCACTGTCAGGCACTATCGTACGTAATTGCTGAAAAAACCAAGTCCACGACTTGTCATTCTCAGAGTCAACCACACACCATGCAACAGGATGTGTGAATCTCACTGTCATGTGTAGTGACCACCAACAATGTACCTCTATACTTTCCCGTCAGAAAGCAACCATCAACAGCCAACACCTTTCTCATGTTTACAAAACCCCTTATAGCAGAACTGTAAGCAACAAAAAAATATTTAAACATCATATTCTTGTCCCACTTCAAAGCTGTGTTGCTACCTTGGTTTGTCAACTCAAGCATATAACGGTACGCTTCTAATACTGCGTACCTGTGCTCTGGCGTGCCTCTGACAAAATCTTGTGCATGTTGTCTCCCTTTCCAATATTTCCAATAACTAACAGTACATCCCAACTCTGTGTGCACAAGTCACTGAATGTCTTTAAGAGATGGACATTTCCCTTCAACAAACTGACTTTTGACAAATTGTCCAATAACATCAGCGGAGGCTTGTCGATGCTCACCTGAAATATGTCCCAAACCACATGTGTGCTCA